>NW_013666125.1:7910-17932 GCF_000517525.1 Limulus polyphemus
AAGAAAGAAATGGTGTCTAAGAATTTAAAATGGCCAAGAAAGCCACTAGGGGTCATTCTGAGCTTTTGATTGGTTATTCATGTCATATATAGAAGTACGTGTATATAGGGAGCGTTTCCAAAAATGGAAAGAGGTGGGCAGGGTGCCACTGTTTGATTTATTACATGAGTAATATCTTAGCAAATAGAAATGATAAGACATTCTTATTTTATATTCTAGCTTGTCAATATCGGTAATTTGAGTTTCTATTTTGTATGAACTATAGATTTAGTATTTTGACTTCACAAACATCTAATTTGAACCAGTGCTGCATTCAGCATACCACGTGACACACAAAAATTGATGTTTATCTGTGTTTTTTTATATTTACTGGAGGTTACTATGTTTTAGAAATGTTAAAATGGATGTTACTTGCTCGTGGAAATTGATGTGTTCTAAAATTGGAACTAGTAGTGAAATGGAATGAATAGTCAGTTGTCTCAGTTCATCTTAGTGCTAAAATGTAGAGGTATCAGTTCTTTACATGAATTCCAAAGGATTAATGCTTAGTAAAGAAATTAACCACCGAATATTCTTTGAAAACTCTGATACATACGAGTTTCTCAATACATTCTTGTAAAAGTAGCCACCTCTGTGTACCTTTTAAGAACTTTTGCAGCAGCAGTAGTTGAGTGATGATGGTAAAAAAATCTAAAAGTGACAATTATTTGTTCATTAAAGATGTTTGGAAAAGAATGAATAGTTTTTGAAGTTTATGTAGACTTGCATCCACATCTAAAATCAGTTTTTGCTGTATCTATTTAGAGAGGTTTTCAAAGCAAAACACAGACAGACAAAGAAAGTTGTGGCCCTTAAGAAAGTTCTCATGGAAAATGAAAAAGAAGGAGTAAGTAAAAAGTTAGTGTTGTTTTGCTTCGTTAAGCCTTTGATGAAACAAAAAGAATATTTATCCACCCCTAAGTAACATAACTCTCATATTTTAGGGTTTCAATTCAATAAGTGTTTATGCTCAATGAAGAAATGAATTAACCGTGTTTTCAAAAATCATGTGTAATAAAATTGTATAGGTTGTTAGTAAACCTGTTGGATTAGAAGATATGTGTGGTATAAAATTAAAGGTAGAAGTTCCTTATACCAAATAATGAGAATTAAGCAGTTGTTTAAGGTTTATTTTGGGATGTTAATATCTATCTAGGGATTAGAAACATTAATATTAATACAATTCAAAGCTTAAATATTAAACCATTAGGATTTGCCTTCTTGTAAAGTTGTATGGTGGATAGATTATCGTGGATTAATTTTATGGAAGGAGTTTTTGATAGTCTGTTGTTTTATTGTTTGTTTATATTTGCATATTTTTAGTTCCCCATTACAGCTCTGAGAGAGATAAAGATCTTGCAGCTTTTGAACCATGAGAATGTAGTAAATCTAATTGAAATCTGTAGGACAAAAGGTGAGTTTGCTCATGTTTTATTTATTATGCCACTTGTAAACATTTATGTTATTGTTTGTTTCAAGATAAATAATGATAGATCTTGTCAAAGAAAAAATATTGTTACACCAAATCCAAATTAGCAAAATATCCTACATAGATTTACTAAAAACAATAACATAGAGAGAAAGAAACAGTAAATTATTTAACAAAAAATTAGTTAATGCCCTATGTTTTGGTAATAAAGTAGATTTAGAGTAATTCCTTGTTTTACTTTGCTGTATTTGTCCATTTTATCTTTGTAGTAATTACGGATTATTCAATACTCAGTTATAGGTTAGTGTTGTAATAACAGTTCTGTTCATGCTGAAAATTATGTTTAAAATCATTTCTTCTGTAAAACATCCCATCTTTCTAAAGCTTTAATTTCTCACCATTATTAGATGAGCATAAAAGGAGTTATTGCTAGTATTAATAGGGTTGTTTAGGAAAGGCAATCTATGGATATAATCATGTATTTATTCATTTTATTAATACGTATGATATCTTTGACTTTTACTGATGCAAGTGTTCTAGATGTAACCACTGTTGAAGGGCTTTTCAGACACTTGAAAAAAAACTACAATATTTTGGCAGTTCAATGTAATCGTTTTTTATATACGTAGATACACAGATATATTCTCATTGTAAAAATAGAAACATTATTCAATACAGTTGATTCATATAAAACATTTTTATTTTCAGCCACTCCTTTCAATCGTTATAAAGCTACTTTTTATCTCGTGTTTGATTTCTGTGAACATGACTTGGCTGGTCTTCTAAGCAATGTCAATGTGAAGTTTTCTCTTGGAGAAATCAAGAAAGTAATGCAGCAGTTGTTAAATGGACTATATTTCATTCATAGTAACAAAATTCTTCATCGGTAAGTATCTGTGTCACATCTTTGTTTATACTGGAGATATAGTTGCTACAAATTTTGAGTAGAATCTGTATTGAATGCTACAAATGACGTAAGATTTAGATAGTGTTGGAAGTATGTTCTGCGTTAAAAATTCTGAGCATGATAGCAAAAATAGTTCCAACAAAGACATAAGACAAAAAACGTTTCCATTAAATATCGTACAATTTTTATAAACATTTAAACTAGAAAACAAAATGTAAAATGTTTTCATTAAAGCTTCATAAAACATTCGTGACGAAATTATTTACAACATTTTTTTTCAGTGATATGAAGGCTGCAAATATTCTTATCACAAAAAATGGAGTCTTGAAACTGGCAGATTTTGGTTTAGCAAGGGCTTTCAGTATCAGCAAAACAAGCCAACCAAATCGCTATACAAATCGTGTTGTAACTCTTTGGTATCGACCTCCTGAGCTGTTGCTTGGTGAAAGAAACTATGGACCCCCTGTTGATATGTGGGGAGCTGGGTGCATTATGGCAGAGATGTGGACACGTAGTCCAATCATGCAGGTGTGTTTGTGTTTCTTGCCCTGCAGTTAATTTTTTTTAGATACTATAAATCTGTAAAAACATGCATTTTTAAAACAGCCAGGATTTATAAATTCTTTTTTTTCAACTATATGAAACAATATTTTATTTAAAATGTTTTGATGATACCTTTGCTTAATATCAAGCTTGCCAGACTGACTGAGTTACAACACAATGAAATCAAAATATTTCTATTTTACTACCATCATTTTTTTTTAATATTTAGAAAGGTTAAAAACAAATTTTTTTATGTCAATCTTAAAACTGTTAATAAAAATAAGTATCATAGTTTTTACAGTACTAGCTTTACACCTAGATACTTTCAAAATTAGTTCTTTAAACTTCAGTTGAGTGTAAAGGTCTTTCACGGGAACTTTTAAATAACAATGATTATTACTTGTGTTCTAATTGTATTGAATAACATGAATTTTTTTATAGTAATGATATCTTATGAACCAAAGGAAAAGCAATGCCTTTCCAACAACGTACATTGCTCAGTGAGTTTCTTTAGAACAAATGTAGGGTTTTCATTAAGTGCTGGATACTTTGGTGTTATATATTCCCTTTCTTTTACTTTTTTTATCCTGGAGTGACACAGTCACCAACATCATTTTAACTGCAACCTTTTTGAGTTTCTCTTTTTCTTTAGAACGTTGCTTTGAAATAATTTAGAAGCCATTTCTAATACTTTCAAGCAAATGAGAAGCAAATAAACTATATAATATTTTTATGTCTGTATATATTCCAGTCATACAGTCATTGGTATTGCATAATGTCCATTCTCTGTGTAATTGTACTGTAACTGATTAAGTCAATAAATTGCAACACATAAATAAAAAATCATTTTCAAATTTACAGACTAGTTTTCCCCACTTCGTAGGCATTATCAAAGTGATGAAGGAAACCATATCATGTTATGTATACAAAGATGTTAAGAAAATTGAAGTATTACACTCCTAGTGCAAATATAACTAAAAGATATAAATATGTATTGTAACATGAAGACAAATTTATTACCTTTTGTGACTTCCATTCATATTGTTGCTTGAAAATAGAACAGAAAATGATGTTTTTGTTAATCTCAATTTTCAATATTTTATGGGGAAGTATGCCCCTGGACCGACCTAGGGAAATTGTGCCTAAAGTCACAATGTCAGGATTTTGGCCCAAGCTCCCTTATGGGTTATCCACCTATTTTAATAGTGTTTTCCAGTTAGTGTTTAAAAGTAATAAATACTGTGAATACTTAAAGCAATGAATCAGAAGACTTAGTGTTTTTAATTATATCTCTGTTGTCGTGTAAAATGTTAGGTGTTTATGATTGAAAGAGTCTGTTGTGCAATATATGGATTTTAAAACTGCTGGCAAAGAAACATAGCTGTGAAGTGCTATGCATGGTATATTACAATGATGAATGTAATAAAGATATGATTAATGCAGGAGGGAAAATGATATTTATAATGAAAAAACTTTCCTTGATGTTATCAAAAGAAAAATATTTTCTTTTCAGAAACATTTCTGTGGTTATCTGTAGAGCATAATTACTGTCTGATCTGATTTCGTATTGTCTTCAACTTTCCTTTTTAGGGAAGCACAGAACAACATCAGTTAACTCTAATAAGCCAGCTTTGTGGATCTATATCACCAGAAACCTGGCCTGGTGTAGAAAAGCTTGAGTTCTATAATAAATTAGACCTTCCTAAAGGTCAGAAGAGGAAGGTAAAAGAGAGGCTCAGGGTAAGTATAGTGATAGTCTAGTAATATGAAAAGATGTATGGTTATTCAAGATGTTCTTTTATAATTGTTCCACAAGCTATAATGCTTTTCAATTGAGATTTAATATGCCATCTGTTTTTTTTGTCACTTAATATGGAATTATAATCTTTTATAGAAATGAGCTTTAAACATCTTAGTATAGTGAATTTTATATTCTAAAATACGATTAAAATGTCTTTTGCTATGAAAAATTATTTTTGAGTACTTTAACTTTTATTCAGGCCTATGTCAAGGATCCTTATGCCCTAGATCTGTTGGACAAGCTTCTAACATTAGATCCAAATAAAAGAATTGACAGTGACAATGCTTTGAACCATGACTTCTTCTGGACAGATCCGATGCCATGTGAGTTGGCCAAGATGTTATCTCAACACACTCAGTCCATGTTTGAATATCTAGCCCCACCGAGGAGAAGAGTTGTACAACAGCCTCATGCTGGTCAGCCTGGTCATCAGAAGGGTATGCAGCCTTCAGCAGCTGATGGACAGTACCATGACAGAGTCTTTTGACCATTAATTATATAAATGCTAATAATAGGTGTTTTTTTTGTTGTTTTTTTGCTTTGATGAGAATGAAATATTTAATAAATCTGTGTGTAAAGAAGGCAATATACTTGCAGGCTGGGTCGTCTTTTGATACTTTTAATCGTAAGTATCTTTTGCAGTGAGTCATGAAAAGTACTGGAAACTTTCTTTCTTTTTTTCATTTGGTTACATGAGATTTCTGTGTCTTATCTACATTTGGCACCATAAATGGAAAATTGTTTGTCTTCTGTACTTGTTAATTGATATTCTGTACCATAAGTTGTTCAGAGTCACTTTGCCCCTAGAAACTTGAATTTATTTTATGAACTTCGAGTTTTATTAATTTCTGTCTGACAGTTAAGTTTTATTGATAATTTTTTTTTGTACATTATTTATACATAAGAAAGCCTGAAAGTAAAATAGCTTAAGATTTGGGAGCTGTTTTGTCATTTTTTAATTTTCTTGAACTTTGTCATTACAGGACAGAATACTATCAAAACAGAGAAAAAAATAGGTTAGAATAATGCCATTAAGTCTCTTGGTTTCTTGCTTTTTTTGTTGAAAGCAGATTTATGTTGAGTAGCTGTAAAGATAAGAGTATTAGTGATTTCAGGACATTATCATAAGAAGTATGTAATTAATTTGGCAGAGTTTCTCAGATGTAGGGTTTTCAACCAAAACCTTTTGTGAGTATACACTTAGCTTTGCCTTTTACAATCAATATAATTTTTTGATTATTACATACTAGGAGCATTGTCTAGAAATGTAAAACTGTCTTGAAGGACAATATGATTATCTTAAACCATTTGTATTAGAAACAATTTTCACCAAAACCTGACAGAAATTAATTTTGTTGCTTAGTTATCAATTAACCAAATATTGAGTAGGAAAATAAAATGGATTTTGTATTTGTGTGTCTATGTATACATAGCTACAGAATAAAATGTTAATATTGAATTTCATTGCAATTCAGTCTTGTAACTTACTAAATTTGAATAGACTGTATATTTAAAATGTGAAAATGCAGTACCATTTTTGTGTTTTGATGTTGTTTCAGCATCAAGACTATTTATAAATATGATCAAAGTTTCCTTAAAAAACAGTTCTAGGAAAAATGTTAAAATAATGTATACAGTAACACTGAACTAACATCAATGTAGTTTTTTTTTAAAACTTGAAGTAAAAAGTAATACTGTATTTTATGTATTTAAAAAATTTTGTAACTTCACCTTTTTTGGGGTATTTTATTTCCCCACAGAATATCTAGTCATTTTTCTCTAAATGGCATGTGAAGTAAAAAAATTGGTTTGGTGTCCCAAAAGATGAAGTTTAATTGGAGGCTTTGATATACTTTCCTTGGAATTTTAGCATATCATTGGGTAAAATGTCTACTTTTGCAGTATTGGCTTCTTGGCCACTCTGAATGCAATTGGTAGCTGTTCTTACTTCAGTGAGTTTTCTTCTTAGAGAATGAAGCTACAAAGAGAGGTTCCTAATAATTTCACATAATTTTCCATGTACCTTACTTAGTGTGGTCTTGTGCCTTTAGATGATAAGCTGTAGAGCAGAGGTTGCAAGCTATTGTTACCATTGAGGCTCCCCCAAACCATGAAATTTAGTGTCTTCTGCTGTTGCTTTACATAGGAAAGTATTGTGATATTTCGGATAATGTTTTAACAAAGTAAGGTTGGCAATGTTTATGTTAATGAGATGTAATACATGACATTTCTGTAAAAGTGTTCCT
Organism: Limulus polyphemus; assembly: GCF_000517525.1. Classification (NCBI taxonomy): domain Eukaryota; kingdom Metazoa; phylum Arthropoda; class Merostomata; order Xiphosura; family Limulidae; genus Limulus; species Limulus polyphemus. The sequence goes on from NW_013666125.1 coordinate 14,876, forward strand.
GTCACAAAACTTACTTTCCTGAAATCAAAAGTTGTAGTTTGTGTTTCAGTTATGAATTGTACTTAAATATTGGACTTGTATAAATGGTATATTGCAGGTTTATTAACTTACTCCACCTTCTCTGCAATGTTTCACTGTAATATTTTGCTACATTTGCAACCTCTGCTATAGAGAATAATAGGTATTTTGCATTGACTATTAGAAGTCTAAAACGAAAGTCTGTAAAAGTTATTATTGTACTGAAAGTTCACATGTAAATAATAAAGTAGAATTAAAGGAAGTATAGTGTGTTACCAGTGTTACTTTTAATGGTGAACAGTTATAAGGCAGTATAATTACTGGGATGTTATTATAGCAGACTTTATTTGAACTTTTGTAATATGTTGCTGTGTAACTTCACTTACAAATGGTTTAATGTGAGTTTAAATTGTTTCCACCACTTTGCTCTGTTCTAAGAGAAGAATGTATGTTTAATGTTATTGAGACATTGGGAGTTAAGGGGCCATTTCTGTCTGTCTGGTTTTGTCATCAACAAGTGATAACTTTTTTTTTGACAGTTTTGTATACACACCTTGTGAATGATATTTTGTATTATATAGTTATGTTTAGAATAAATATGTGAAGAAACACTGAATACGTGTTAATTCTTTTTAAGAGTACAGTTTCAATCATGTTTGAAAATATAATATAAAACATTAGGTAGCAAAACCCATATCATGACAGCTAAGTTAACAGTTTTGAGCAATGTCAGTTTTCATTAGTGTAGTTGGTCAATACTAAGAAATGAGAGCTAGTTTAATAATTTCAAGCTACATCAACACTCATAAGTCTAGCTGGTTGATGCTAAGGAAGGAATTACAAGGGAGGCAGAAGTTTCAAGTTATGTCAGCTCTCGTCAGCCTGGTTGGGTCAATGTTAAAGAAGGAATTACAACTAAGTCAACAGATTTGAACAATATCAGCTCTCATTAATGTGGAACCTTATACTTCCAAGAGGGTTATTTTATTGAATATAAATTTTGTTAGGACAACCAACATTAAATTTTTTTTTTCATTGCATTTTATGGAGTTCTTGAGCTACTCCTTTAATGTTGTTTGCTGTTAGTAGGATTCTTATAATTTTATAAGGAAAGACCCTAAAAGGCCTTTACAAGACTGAAAAACAGATAAACCAGGCCAGTTGTTTCTATTCCATGAAATCTAAACTTAGAACACTTGCACTTTGTTTTACCTCCAATTTACACCACAGTGCAAAAGTAGCAATTGTTATAAAATGTTTAGTAGTCATAATTGTGATGGACTTCTTACAAAAATGTTAACATAATGCAGTGTTATGAATACAGTTTTTATTAAGATGAAACAACCATGATAATGCTAATTCTCAAACCAATGATGTGTTGTCATATTTGGAAAACAATTATAGATTTTATTCCATAAGTCAATTTCTTTGAGAGAGAATTTGTTTCAGTTAACTTTGAATCTATGCCAAAAACCAAATCACAACAGCTGAGATTCATATTCTTAGTTAGAAACATTCGGATAACGTTAACCTAGTAGTTAGGGCACTGAACTCGCTGTTTGTGTGGGTTTGATTCCCCAATATCGAGCATGCTCACCCTTTCAGCCGTGAGAACATTATAATGTGATAGTCAATCCAATTTTGTTGGTAAAAGAGTTGATGGTGTTGACTAATTGCCTTCCCTCTAGTTTATCACAGCTATATTAGGGATGGCTAGTGCAGGTAGCCTACGAGAAGCTTTATGCGAAGTTCAAAACAAATAAAACATAACTATATATGTCTAGGGGAGAGACATACAATTTAATTTGTTTGAACTAAAGGGTGGTTGCACTATTCTGTTAAGATGATATCAGTATGCCAGAATTTTAACTACTGTTTTGGGGAAATAAATGTGGGGTCCAATTACTTCTTATGAAGGGGTACCTATGTTTTGTAGATATGCCACTGTGTTATGAATTTTAGTAAAAACCAACCAAGTTTCCTTACAATCGAGGTTAAATCATGAAACCCCAGATAAGATTGTGGAACTGCAGGTCCATTATTCGTGTCTCCATTAACAAAAAATGGTTGTGTTAGAAGGGTAATAGTCAAGTCTCGCTATTTGGTCAGACAGGAGCTGATTGTGGATGCTTTTGACTAGTTGCATCCTCTCTGGTAAGTAGCTTCAAAATAGGGAGACTGCTACCACAGATAACCTTTGAGTAGCTTTGTGCGAATATCTGAAAAACAAATGCCAATTATGAACTTTTTCTTAACCCCACCAAGACGGGTCTTCCTATGATCATGGGTCAAAGGCCATGCCATGGCATTTGTAGACTCCATTCAAAATTTTATTTAACTACTATTTTATGAATGCATGTCAATAAGTTTGGTATTAAATTATAGATTATAATCTAAATTTTAGTATTATGCATTAGTTAAGTTCAAAGTAAATATAAAAAAATCTAAATATCAATTTTTGTGTCATGTGGTATGTTGAATGCAGCAGTGGTTCTAATTAGGTGTTTGTGATGTCGAAATACAAATTCTATGGTTTCTTACGAATTAGGTACTCAAGTTACCGATATTGATAAGTTCATAAAAATGAAATAAAATATAAAGGAAAAAAAAAAACTTATTTGCTCATCAAGGATGCCCCTTCCAGCACCCAATTATAACCATCCCTTACTACTCGTGTATTCATACAATATTTTCTTAAACTCAGTTAAATTTTTTCCTCCACCACCTTTGAAGATAGCTCATTCCAAAAGTCAACCACTGTCTAAATTGCAGATGAATTTGAATTTATGGGCCCCTTGTCCTATTTTTTTCACTGTTAAACACACAAAAAATACCAATATATTATCAATACCCTTAATAATCTTAAACACCTCAATCAAATCCTCTCTGTATCTTTAATACAGTTAGCCATCCGAAAAGCCTTAATGCTATCCGCAAACTTCAATATTTTGGTAGTTCTTCAGAGTCAATATTATAAAGTTTAATCACAAACAGCAGAGTAATATCGTCCATCCTTTCAAATAACACTGACACATTTTC
>NW_013666125.1:18601-20731 GCF_000517525.1 Limulus polyphemus
AGGTGACTCAATGTCTTCTTAACTCCAAGATGTCCTCCTGTTAAACTGTCATGGGATTGACGCAGCACAACTTCCCGTAACTTTCTTGGTATAACTGTTTGCCAGGTCGCCACTTTCCCATCACCAGACAAGAATACCATCTTCAAGCTTCAACTGGACCCATTGTGCCCAATAGTTTTTTGTCACAGGGCTTAAGCTAGACACCTCTCAAGTAGGGTGCAAAACACTTGCTTTTAGAAAATCAATTATTGGCTTCAAATCTTGGTCTTTCTCCTGCTCTACTTTAATATCTATACCTGGTTCACCTTCACCATCATCAACTCCTTCAGTCACTTTGACTTCAGCTTGATGGCACCTGGTTAGTTCAACCTCCCTTTTAACACTTACCGGAATTCGGCCTTTGTTGTTCTCTAACGTCATTTTATCGAAGTTAACTACACACTTCCTCGGTAGTAAGTACTCCAACCCTAGCATGCATTGGTCTTCAATGTCAGCCAAGTATACTTTGTGTCTGTCTTTATTGCACATGAGCTCAATAATAACCCACTCTGGTCCCCACAACCTTGCATAATATCCTGTCACACTACAAAGCTTCTGTGTGGCTTCTAATACACCTTTGTGATCCAGCACCTTGATACTCACAAGGGTTTGCTGAGATGGAGAATCTATGACAAAGTTGCACTTTTGGCCATCCAGCTTTCCTGTCACGTAGACACTATGTGTGCTTGCCATTTTAAACTTAGCTGTTGGGACTTAGAAAAGTATAAGATTATGCTGATTTCGTCGGTATACTCAAAACTGAAACATTATAACATTAACGAAAAATATTAAGTCACGTGAAAAGCTAAAAAAATTAACTTTCGCTAAACCAGAATAAAAAGGATCCAAAAGGTGGAGTTTATTTTATAAGAAGACGTCATGGTCTTTTAGATGATGAGATTTTATTTAATTATTCTTATTTTTAAAACTCTTTTGTTTTAAGATTATAAGTGAAGAAAAAAAAAACACAGTAAAAGCGAAGATATGCGAAATTTTGATAACATATTGTGAAATAACTATTGGGAATTTTGATGAAAGGATATCCATTTTGAAAGTCTTACATCAAGGGCATCTTTGTATTGAAATATGGGGGAAAACAATTTTATTTTCAAAATTTGGGGAAAAACATGGACTATAGCCTTGGCTTTTCGGTGAAAATATGAATTTTTATGAAAATTGGGAAAAATTGTTTTTTTGACGCAAAAGTAATAGAAAAATATGGGATTGTGCTGATTTCGTCGGAATACTTAAAACTGACACATTATAACATTAACGAAAACTATTATGTCACGTGGAAAAATAAACAAGAATAAAAAATTAAACTTTCGCTAACCCAGAGTAAAAATAATCAAAAAGGCTGTGTTTATTTTATAAGAAGACGTCATAGCCTTTTTGATTAGGAGATTTTATTTGATTATTCTTATTTTTAAAGCTCTTCTTTGTTTAGAATATAAGTGAAGAAAAAAAACAGTAAAAGCGAATATATGCGAAATTTTGATATCATATTGTGAAATAACTATTGGGAAATTTTATGAAAGAACGTCCATTTTGAAAGTCTTACATCAAGGGCATTCTTGTATTGAATTATGGGGAGAACAATTTTTTTAAAAATTTGGGGTAAAACATGGACTATAGCCTTGGCCTTTTCGTGAAAACATGAATCTTTTTGAAAGATGGGAAATATTGCTTTTTTGACGCAAAAGTAGCTGAAAAGTATGAGATTGTGCTGATTTCGTCGGAATACTCAAAACTGAGACATTTTAACATTAATGAAAAAATTATATCACGTGAAAAGCTTAAAAAATTGACCTTTCGCTAACCCAGAGTACCAAGAATCCAAAAGGTGGAGTTTATTTTGCAAGAACACGTCATGGTCTTTTAGATAATGAGATTTTATTTGATTATTCTTCTTTTAAAATCCCTTTTTTTTTAGAATATAAGTGAAGACCAAAAGGAAAAAAAAAAAAACACAGTAAAAACGAAGATATGCGATATTTTGATAACATATTGTGAAATAACTATTGGGAATGTTTATGAAAGGATATCCATTTTGAAAGTGTTACATCAAGGTCATCTTTGTATTAAAATATG
>NW_013666125.1:21075-21811 GCF_000517525.1 Limulus polyphemus
AGTGAAGACCAGAGGTAAAAAAAAAAACACAGTAAAAGTGAAGACATGTGATATTTTGATAACATATTGTGAAATAACTATTGGGAATGTTTATGAAAGGATATCCATTTTGAAAGTCTTACATCAAGGGCATCTTTGTATTGAAATATGGGGGAAAACAATTTTTATCCAAAGTTGGAGTAAAACATGGGCCTTAGCGTTTTGGGGAAAATATGAATTTTTCTGAAAATTGGGAAAAAACGCTTTATTGACGCAAAAGTGATAGAAAAATATGGGATTGTGCTGATTTTGTCGGAATACTCAAAACTGAGACAATATAACATAAACGAAAACTATTATATCACGTGGAAAGATAAACAAAATAAAAAACTTGAACTTTCGCTAACCCAGGGTAAAAATAATCCAAAATGTGTAGTTTATTTAATAAGAAGACGTCATGGCCTTTTAGATGATGAGATTTTATTTGATTATTCTTATTTTCAAACCTCTTCTTTGTTTACAATATAAGTGAAGAAAAAAACACAGTAAAAGCGAATATATGCGAAATTTTGATAACATATTGTGAAATAATTATTGGGAATTTTGATGAAAGGATATCCATTTTGAAAGTCTTACATCAAGGGCATCTTTGTATATATAACGAAAAATATTATTTCACCTGAAAAGTTAAAAAAAAATAACTTTCGCTGACCCAGAGTAAAAAGAATTCAAAAAGTGGAGTTTATTTTACGAGTAT
>NW_013666125.1:22811-29287 GCF_000517525.1 Limulus polyphemus
AGTATAAGTCATGGCCTTTTAGATGATGAGATTTTTTTATTATTCTTATTTTAAAAGCTTTTTTTTTTGTTTACAATGTAAATGAAAACAAAACAAAACAAAAACAGAGCAGTAAAAGCAAAATTTTGATAACATATTGTGAAATAACTATTGGGAATTTTTATGAAAAGATATCCAATTTGAAAGTGTTACATCAAAGTCATCTTTGTATTGAAATATGGGGAAAAACAATTTTTTTCAAGATTTGGGGAAAACAGGGGCTTAGCTTTTTGGTGAAAATATTAATTTTTTAAAGAATGGGAAAATTTTTTTTTTGACGCAAAAGTAATAGAAAAGTATGGGATTGTGCTGATTTCGTCGGAATACTCAAACTGAGAAATTATAACGTTAAAGAAAAATATTATGTCATGTGAAAAGCTAAAAAAAAATTACCTTTCGCTAACCCAGAGTAAAAAATATCCAAAATGTGGAGTTTATTTTACAAGAAGACATCATGGCCTTTTAGATGATGAGATTTTATTTGATTATTCTTATTTTTAAAGCTCTTCTTTGTTTACAATGAAAGTGAAACTATTGGATTGTGCTTATTTTGTTGGAATACTCAAAATTGACATTTTATAAGATTAACGAAAAATATTATGTCCCGTTAAAACTAAAATAATTAAGCTTTCGCTAACCCAGAATTAAACGAATCTAAAAGTAGTGATCATTTTATAAGAAGACGTCAAGGCCTTTTAGATATTGGGATTTTGCTTGAATAATATTATTTTTATAGCTATTCTTTGTTTACAATATAACTGAAGACAAAAAACACAATAAAATCGAAGATATGCGAAATTTTGATAACATATTGTGAAATAAATATTGAGAATTTGATGAAAGGATATCCATTTTGAAATTCTTACATAAAGGGTATTTTTGAATTGGAATATGGGAAAAAACATTTTTTTTTCAAAATTTTGGTAACAAAACATGGGTTAAAGCCTCGAATTTTCGGTGAAAATATGAATTTTTTTTAAATGGAAAAAAGTACTTTTTTGAAGCAAAACTAATACACAAGATTGGATTGTGCTTATTTCGTCCGAATACTCAAAATTGGGACATTATATCATTAAAAAAAATATTTTGTCACCAGAAAAGCTAATAAAATTGAAATTTCGTTTACCCAGAGTAAAAACAATCCAAATGGTGGCATTTAAGAAATCGTTCGTTTTCGTGAAAACACCTATGGCCTTTATATTTTGGCAAAACATTCTTGTATTATAGGTTATCGTTTTCTTCAAAGAAAATAGTGTATTGGCTAGGGGCTTTTCAAAAATATAATTTTATTGACTAAATTCTAATTTTTAAGCATTTAGGTTTTTATGAAAATTTTGCCCATCTTTGATTTCGCTTTATTATTGCAATGAAGATAAAAGTGTTGGGAATTTTCAATATTTTGTTTAAAAAAATTTATGAAGTATTAAAGTTTTGTGTTTATTTCTCATACTGTTATTTTGTTTTGCTTATTCTATTTTCTTTAAGGAAAGATGAAATCAAGCTTGGTTTCAGGAAATATGTATGTTCTAAATTAAACTCAAAGTCTGTAAATTCTCTCATTATTGACGATTGAATGGGCCATGTGAACTTAGACATTCCTCCGGTACCAAAATACGCAGTTATCTCAATATGTGAAAAGATCATTTTTTCGTAAAAACTGGTATTTGTAATGGGTTTTCAAAAATATATATTTTTCGAAAATCGTCACTGTTTATTGTTTATGTATCAAAATACCCACTACAATCCGTATTTAAGAAATAGATTGTTTTCGTGAAAACACCCAAGGCCTTTGTATTTTGGTAAAACTTCTTGTATCACAGGTTATCGTTTTATTTAAATGAAATAGTGTATGGGATAGGGCTTATTCAAAAATATAATTTTCTCGGGTAAATTCTCATTTTTGAGGCCTTGAGATTTTTATGAAAATTTTGTCTATCTTTGATTTCGCTTTACTATTGCAATGAAAATAAAAGTGTTGGGAATTTTCAATATTTTGTTTAGCAAATTTGTGAAATATTCATTTTTTTATGTCTCATACTGTTATTTTATTTTGCTTCTTCTTTTTTTTTAAAAGAAAGATAAAATCAAACACGGTTTGAGAAAATATATATATTTTTAATTAAACTCTAGGTTTGTAATTTCTTTCATTTTTGATGATTGAATGGGCCATGTGAACTCACACATTGCTCCTGTACCGAGATTGTTTGTTTTTAATTAAGCACAAAGCTACGCAATGGACAATTTGTGCTCTGCCCCTACGGGTATTGAAACCCGGATTCTAGCGTTAAGTCCGCAGACATACCGCTGTGCCACTGGGGGGCCATTACTAAAATACGCAGTTGTCTCAATATCTGAAAAGATAATTTTTTCGTAAAAACTTGTATTCTTAATGGGCTTTTCAAAAATATATTTTTTTTATAGAAAGTCAGCACTGTTTATTGTTTATGTTCGAAATACCCTCTAAAATCTCGATTTGAGAAATCGTTTACTTTCATGAAAACACGTAAGTCCTTTATAATTTGTTGTATAATTCTTGTACAATAGGTTATCGTTTTCTTCAAAGGAAATAGTTTATATGATAGGGACTTTTCAAAAATATAATTTTATTGACTAAGTTCTCATTTTTCAGTCTTAAGGTTTTTACGAAATTTTGCCCATCTTTGATTTCGCTTTACTTTTCCAATGGTACCTCAGTGGCACGGCGGTATGTGTGCGGACTTACAACTCTAGGATCCGGGTTTCGATACCCGTGGTGGTGCTGAATTACAAAGTAACAAAAACTCTTGCAATGAAGATAAAAATGTTAGAAAATTTCAATATTTTATATACCAAATTTGTGAAATATTAAAGTTTTGTGTTTATTTCTTATTCTCTTATTTTGTTTTGCTTATTAAATTTTTGTAAGGAAAGATGAAATCAATCATTTTTTAATTAAACTCTGAGTCTGTATATTCTTTTATTATTGACGATTGAATGTGAACTCGCACATTGCTTCTGCAATTAAATGCAATTAAATTAAATTATATTCTTTTATTATTGACAATTGAATGTGAACTCACACATTGCTTCTGCAATTAAATTAAATTATATTCTTTTATTATTGACAATTGAATGTGAACTCACACATTGCTTCTGCAATTAAATTAATTATATTCTTTTATTATTGACAATTGAATGTGAACTCACACATTGCTTCTGCAGTTAAATGCGCTTCAAAAAGGAGGAATTTTTATTAAAAATTCATAAATCAAGAAAGTTATTTCGGCTATTTTCCATATTTAGTCCATTTTTAGCTATGTTTTTATTCTCGATAAAGGAAATGCGCTTTTTTCCTTAAAAATCGCTCCCCCTCCCCAGTAGTACAGCGGTATGTCTGCAGACTTACAACGCTAGAAACCGGGTTTTGATACCCGTGGTGGGGAGAGCACACGTAGCCTTTTGTGTAGTTTTGTGGTGAACTACAAACAAACAAATAAACACCCTTAAAAAATCTTATTATAAATATATTTTTAGTTCTGATGTTTTATTCTTGAGTCTTTCTAGAAAATATAGGTAATCTGCGATTTCACACTTAATATTGTTTTAAGTTGTGCACCTTTCGGCTTGTTTGAAAAACAAAGTCATGAAAAATACCAAGGCTATACTCTTGGTAATTTTCAAACATTTCCCAAAAATTCTATTTTGATATTATTGGAGTAGAATGATGCACTTGATGTAGGCTTCTCAAAATGGTACTCGTTTCACCAAAATTACCAATATTTAAACCCTCTTTTGTTGTGTAACTTCTGGCTATCTTTGATTTTACTATACTCCTCGAGAAAAGAAAATTAATACAAGGGCTTCAAAACGAGGAATTTTTATTTAGAATTCCGAAATCAAGAAAGTTATTTCGGCTACTTTCCATATTTGGTCCATCTCTAATTGTGTTTTTATTGTGGATAAATGATATTCGCCTTTTTCCCCTCAAAAAAACCTAATAATACACTTCTTTGAAGCTGGTGTTCTTTATTCTTGAGTGTTTCTAACAAATAAAGCTAATCGGCGATTTCAAACTTAATATTGTTTTAAGTTTCGCATTTTTTGACTTGTGTGAAAATAAAATTCATGAAAAATACCAAGGCTATGTGCTCTTCTTTTATGAAATTACAAAAAAAAAAAAATACCTTGGTATTTTTGATGAAAAAATAACTGTTTTGAAACACGCCAAAAATGCGCAATTTAAAACAAATTTATGTATGAAATCTTCGATTATTTTTATGTCACTGGCTAAACAAACAGAACCAGAATTTCTAATCGTGATATGTTATTCTATTGTAAAATAGTTAAAGTAGTATTCTTAAGTTAACTAAAGGAATGGAATAATGATGAAACTGAGATTCTATACAAACACTGAGCTTTCGATAGACAAAGTGGGGAAGCCAGTTATGCAGGAATTTTATTATCTGTGTGAAGACAAGACAACTTAGTCTGCTATGTGATCATTAGCCGATCAAGGGATATGTCCACTTCCGTCCTTATCTTATTCGGTTCTTTTTATCAAGTTCAGTAGCCAACACTACATAGCTTTTATATTTAATGATAATTTTTTCTTATACTTGTATTAATGATATCTATCCAAACACGCTGATCCAGAGCCCCCTCCCCTCAGTGGTACAGCGGTATGTCTGCGGACTTACAACGCTAAAAACCGAGTTTAGATATCCGTGGTGGGCAGAGCACAGATAGCCCATTGGGTAACTTTGTGCTTAACTTCAAACAAACAAACAAACAGAGCCCCCTAGTAGCGTAATCTTGCATTGCTACTTAAAGCGAGAAACGATAAAAACGCATTAGCTAAAGGTACTTTTGTCCTCAAATATTTCCTACGTCCCTCTCCAAATAGCATGTAGCTTGTGTCACGTCATTGGTCAGTTTTTGATCTTTTATTAGAAAACATGCCTGTCTTTCCAATAAATCGAACTACGGTTATGAGTCCACATAGGAATTTTACAGCTACATATGTTTCTTGGCAAGACAGCGGCAACTTTACGGACTGACAACGCTAAAGTCCGGGGTTCAAGCAGATAGCCCATTGTGGCTTTTCTCTAAAACACACACACGCATGCCAATTTCAGTGTCTCACGTGAATCTCTAGTCATTACCTAGTGCTATAACCACAACAAAACGTTTGTTTGTTCTTTGCACTAAGTTACACAATGGGCTATCTGCGCTACTGTACTCACCACTAGTATCGAAACCCCGTTTTTAGCATTAGAAGTCTTCAGGCTTACCGCTAAGCCATTAAGGAGCGCTGCAAAACGTAACGTTTCGATGATTACAATGCTTATACTGAAGGTTGTCTACTTGGATGACGGGTACCTGTATGATGTAGTAATTTAAACAGACTTTGTGTTTTTGTCTGCTACGATAAAATAAAACTACTTGATAAAATGTTTAAAAAATAATTATTCCATCACTGTGTTCCTTGTTATTGCATTTATCCTATATACGTATATATAATGCATTTCTCTTTGTTTTAAACATAACTGTCTCTTCATGGATGTTTTTGCTTACCGAAAGAAAAGCATCAGCAAAGTTTCGAATCGTACCTGGAAAAGAAAAAAAAAAAAAAAAAACACACGAAAAGTTTCAATATTCTAAGATAGTATTCTAAGATCAGACTTTTTTTAGTTCGTGAACCAACTGAAATTTTTTCTTTACCCCAGTTGGCAAACACTTTGAGAAAATTATCCATACATGCTTGAAAACTTTGTGCTTTTTTAATTACTTAGTTTTAGAGTTCGATGTGGTTCATATGTTTTTGGCAGTTTCATTTAGTCACAAGACATCTGCTTTATTATTTGGAAGAAATAAAACAAAGTAGGAAATTAGAGTACGCTAGTAGATCTGAGATTAGTTGTTTTTTTTTTGTTGTTGTTTTTATTAGCTAAGCGGAAAATACTTTGTTCACAAAGAGCGTATGATTTAGGAACCTCGAACATGAAGTGTTGATATAATAATACGATTGCAGGAGTGTAGTTGGCAGTTGTTGACAAGATAATTGATAATCCAGAATTGCTTAGACGCTTGAGCCAGTAGATTAAGTGACTTGGATTCACTAATGCGCTCTAGGAACAACAATAAAGGACCAAAAAATTAATTAGGTGAGTGAAAAACAAACAAACAAAAACACTAGTTCTAGCCAAGTGTGGACCAAAGTCAAAATTGCGTAAGATAACTGGAATTATTATTGTAAATATCAGACATAGGATGATCATGTTTTCAGTATCGACGTACCGTGAAGGATTCGTCAAACACTCTTTAGAATTTTTATTTATAGTTTGTAGCTCTGTATTGATTAAAATAAAATAGCAAACACAAAAGCTCAAGTGTTTGGTGTTTGGCTATAATGAAGTATTAAATTTAGTTTAGAAAAGAAAAAAAAACGTATGTGAACC
>NW_013666125.1:29782-33805 GCF_000517525.1 Limulus polyphemus
TTTCGCCCAATACCAAAGTTCATCAGTATTACTTGGCCAGGCTAAATTTTCCATTACAAAATGTGCAGTCCACCTCATTATGCAAGTGGAACGGCGAAGGGGGTGACTGACAGATGAGTTTGGGGGGAGCGAAGGTTTATGTTTTTTTTCTTTAGTTATAAGTGGAATGAAGCCTATAAATTTAGAATCTATAAGAGGTAACCAGAGATTGGATAAAGTTTTGTTGGATGAGTTTTCTTGTGCATGGTTGCCTAGTAACTGAAGACATTATATTTTGGAAGATGTAGCTTTTACTAAACTACGAAGACCAATACCCGTATTAAGAGCAGGATATAACATTAGAATACGAGATAATAATAATAAAGTAATATATAAGTATATATATATTAACATTAAGCCAAACGTTCATCATGTCCAGAATTATGTTACAATAAATTTTAAGCTGTATATTACTTCTCTTCCACATTTTAGGTTTGCATAAAGAGACTAAATCTAAAAGACGGCGTACTTCCACTATTCTGCCATCTTATGTATCTCCTCGTACCTCTCTCGCCAAGACATAATTATGGTCAACCCTCTGTACCTTAATTCTATTTGTTTATTCAATGGGTGCGACACTTATTTTGTTTATTTTGGTGGACAAATTTTTATACACATTCATGAACAATATTGTTTGTCATTAAACGAACTTTCCGGAAAGGAAAGCTTCGTATATCAAGGTTGTAACTAACGTTGTTCTCTTTGCTACAGGATGTATTAAAGTTGTCATATCTATACATCAAGTGTACTTACACACCAATAAATGTAAAAAGAAAGACTTCACTTTCTCCAAAGTTTTTTTTTTTTGAACTATTATAATCATAGTTAGAGAGAAAGTATTAAATCAGTATTCATACACGTCGAAGACACTGACTAGAATGTCTAGTTATTATGTCTTCTCTTACTAAATGTAAATCTTATCAAATTTAATTATGCCGCATGATGTGGATTACGAGTTCATTTTGTGGCTCGTGCGATTTGCACATGACTCGTGAGTTACCAAGACTTGGTTGATAAGATATGGTAAATTGCTTTTACTGGAAATCAAGTGATCTTTTGTTTTATCATTTATATAAAAAGATAAACGCTTCTATGCATTTAAAAATCAATAATTGAACCGTACTGAAATTATATCATTGGCTTGATGGAGTTCACTTTTGTCTTTCAAGTAAAATGACTATCACTGCACAGCATTTATTTGTTGTTTGTTTTTGAATTTCGCGCAAAGCTACACGAGGGCTATCTGCGCTAGCCGTCCCTAATTTAGCAGTGTAAGACTAGAGGGAAGGCAGCTAGTCATCACCACACACACCGCCAACTCTTGGGCTACTCTTTTACCAACGAATAGTGGGATTGACCGTCACATTATAACGCCCCCACGGCTGAAAGGGCGAGCATGTTTGATGTGACGGGGATTCGAACCAGCGACCCGTAGTCTGCGAGTCGAGCGTCCTAACCACCTGGCCATGCCGAGCTACACTTTTATTTTTATATATAAACGTTTAAAGTTTTTTTTAATTGTATTGTTAAGGCTATCAATGGAAATTTAGTAATAATTACTGTTTTTTTAAACTTATTGATTACTGATCATCTATTTGTACGTTTAGATTATTTAGTGTAAATATTATTGTTAGGTAAATAATTCATAACCCAGAGTATACTTGGTATAAATATTTTGTTTTAAACGTTGAAAGCTAACGAAGCACATTAGAAATTACCAGGTCTAAAACTAATGATAAATATCACGTTCACTGCTTTAGACCTTTAAACCCTAACGGCTAAAGTATTATACTGCATGTATAAATAACGTTCCAGCGAGTTTTTGTCTCATCGTCCAGCCTAACCGATGAGTTCTGGTAATGTAAGAAGGGCCTCTAGGGCAGAGACTAATGAGAGACAAAAGTAGATCTGAGATGCTACTTTTACACACTTATGATTTTGAATCCGGAACGGAAAAATTAAGAGGTATGTGGGGAAAAATATCTGTAGAACGTGATTTTTGTTACAAATTTTAGGCTTATTGGTGTCATTATTGATAAATTATTGTGTAAATTATTGTTAGAAAAATAATCCATATCTCAAAGTAAATCTGTCGTAAATCTTGTTTGTTTGTAATTAACCACAAAACTACACAACGGACTATCTGTGCTCTCTCCACTACGGGTATTAAAACCCGGTTTCTAGAGTTATAAATCCACAGACATTCCGCTGTGTCACTAGGGGGGGGGGGGTATATTTTTGAGACAGATGGTCATTATCAGAAATGTTCGGTTCACAGTGCTGGTTCTGAAGCATTCATCGCGAGAAGAAGACTCTCAGGGTTGTACTCATGTTATACTATAATATGTATTGTGATGGAGAAGTTATTTCAAAGAATATTAATATGTGGTGTGGCGAACATGGATTTTGTGAAAAATGATATTGACTAAATGTTATGGTCATCTTTCCCGCAAACGTTTTGGAAACTATTTTCCCATCACTAACACGTACCTTCGTGGCTCTTGGTTATCAAACTGATGAAAGTTTGTGTCCAGCTACCCACAAAAAATATTTAATGAAGCCAGCTTTTCTCTAGTAACACATAAAAACCGATGTTGCAAACTAAGAATGCATGGTGTGTGTAGCGTTTTTGTTACCTCTTTTTAACATTCCTTGATTTTATTTTATTTTTATTCACACTAATAAGGATGTTTCTATCTTCACTTTCCGTTCCTGAAGTCCGTACTTCTCAATATGACCTTCTTACAGATAATCCACCAATGAGAATCGACAGCCAGTGATCTTGCTTCCGCGTGTACTATGTATAATTAGTTTATGAAACAAATATTATAATTTTGAATGTAACATTATAGATATTATAGAGTGTGTATGTGCAGTTTTCTACGCAAACAACTTTCAGAGCCCATCCTCTCGCCATTATCAGGTAATGTTAATGACTAAAGTAATTACAATGACAAAATCTCACGGGCTGGGTGTGGCCTAGTGATTAGCGTGCCTAAACCGTGAGTCTGGGTGCTCATGGTTCACGTCTGACTGTCACAAAATTCCGCTCTGCATTTTAGGGCCTTGGATGCGTTATAAGAGTGAAGGTCAAATCCCAAGAGTTGGCGGTGGGGACATAGCTGCTTTCTCTCTAGTCTACGAGTTAAAAATTAGGGATAGCAGATACCTTTTATCGCAAATTCTAGACAAACAGACAATATCACACACAAGCGATTTTAATAGCTATTTTAGAAATAACGTGTTACATTTTTTTCTGTAACTCATTAGGCTGGTTACACTGTGGCTCATTGTATACCTCTGACAAACAGTTTCGTTAATCGTACATTTCTGTCTACGCATTAAGTTGCTCTTATATCGCACTTGCTGTTATTTGTCAAAGAGGAGCTTTATGTTACAATTTGTACTAATGAGTTTTTAGAACTGTTTCTAATAATATGTCTAAGTTCACGCAGTGCACGCTGTTAATGAGTAATTGTACAAATACTAAAATTATAAAATATTTTCGAAATGCATTTCAATTAGACAGTTGTAAATTTTCTCTTATAACTAACTACTGCTGCTTATTCTATTCCAGTTCTGACATTCGCGTGTTTCACCAAAGTGAAATGTTTAACTAATAAATAGTTTTCCAGACAGATATTTTGTAAACATTTTGGATCTACACTCATAATGCGTGTATTTTTGTAAGCTATGTTTTCAATGTTTCAGTTTTGATTAATACTAGAAATAAACGATCTTATAACACCAACATATTGTTATTATTTAATTAGACACTCAACGTTTCGCTTTGCACTACTTCAGGAGCGTTCACTAAAACACAAACCAAAAATGACAGTATAAATCTTCAAACGGTTTAAATAAAAATAGTCCAGTCAGTCTACATTTCGACATCAAACTAATTGCAACAGAATTTTTTTGCAAGAATAATGTAAAACTATATTTCATGAACAAAATATCAAAAGTACGAGAAACATCTAAGTA
>NW_013666125.1:34691-44256 GCF_000517525.1 Limulus polyphemus
CCAATAGTTATAAGGTTACTTTTAATGTATTTAAAGATGGAAATACCGAACTCCTGTCACTTTTGGGTTATTTGTAAGGGAAGTTTACAGAATGATAAAGCTATTGTGCAGTTACAACCGGTATAAACATTGCAAGCACTAAACGTGGTGATAACATACTCACTGTTCCAGGGCAATATGTTCACACAGAATGTCGTCAAAATTACTGTAATCCAAATGTCATTAAACGTGATAGTAAAACATCTTCACATATTCCTACATGTAAATTGCGTTTACTAAGGTCTGGTAATGAGCAGTTTTGCTTTAAAGAACAGTACTCGTCTTGTGGCCAAGATGCAAAATTATCTGGAAAAAAGAGAGGATTAGATGTGTTTCCTGTCAGAACTATAGACTTCCAAAATAGTATTACTAAAGTATGCATTGAACGTGCTGATAGGTAGGCTGATGAGGTCCGAGGACGACTGGAAAGTGTTAGTGACTTCGCAGCAGATGCTATATATCGTCAGTCCTGTAGTGTCAATTTTAGGACTTATATGTGTATTCAGGAGGTATTTTCACAAGAACAACAGACACATAGTAAACGGTCGCGCGGAAGGCCTGTTCATGCTAACTTAACACGAGGTTTTTTCTCTGTTGTCAGTTACCTTGAAGAAAATGACAATGAACAAATTACGATTAAAGATGTTGTTGAAAAAATGGCAGAGCTTTGTGGCGATGCTGCATTTAGCCTAACCTATATGAAACAGAAATTACAGGAGCATTTCAGATCATCGACTGTTATAACTGAAATACACGGAAAAAGCAATGTTGTTACTTTAAGGAGCACAGAACTTCGATTCTACATTAATTCTACCAGCGCCAAAAGAGTGAGGATAGTGAAACTGAAAAGATCGCGATTATAAAAGCAGCAGCTAGACTAATCAAATCTGATATCAAATCAATGGCGTGTACTAAGACAATATACCTTTCTCCTGCAGAAATATCATCTGTAGAGCAAAACAATGACTTTCTAACAGAGAGCTTAAAGTTACTGTTAAGAACTGTTTTCTTGAGAATAATGCTGATGTTAAGATTGCATCAATTGGTCAAGCTAATCATCCAAGCAGCTAGACCACGAGTTATTATTGCACCACTTCAAATAGGACTTGTAGTCCAACTTCATCACCAATTTGCTTGATAGATACACTTAATAACCTCGGATTCTGCGCTTCTTATACTGAGGTTCAAAAGTTTGAATCAGGTGCTGCAGTAACACAAGGTATTGATATACCCGGTTTTATTCCAGGAAGTTGTATACAATACGTAGCAGACAACGTGGACTATAACATCAGAACATTAGACGGTCACGGAACATTCCATGGGATGTGTTACTCCAGCAACAAGAAGTCAACATCAGAACATTAGACGGTCACGGAACATTCCATGGGATGTGTTACTCCAGCAACAAGAAGTCAACATCAGAACATTAGACGGTCACGGAACATTCCATGGGATGTGTTACTCCAGCAACAAAAAGTCATTTACTTATCAAAAGAATGGATGTCACTAAAGAAGACATTATTGCTGCTGGAGATATTCGTATATTGTACTGGAAGGGAAATGAAACGAAAACGCAATTGATATTTGAAGAACTTAATGAATTAAGGGTGGCCGACAGTACATGTAAACTTGATATATTTCTCAAGTTGTCATGGCCTATAAGGCCAGTCAGGCCGGGTTGGCCAGGTCAAATGCAAATGCTCCAAAAAGGCGTCAGCCCAGGAAAATCGTCCATAGTGTTTATGCCCATGATTGACATGGATACAAGTGACATGTCATGTATATACACAGCTCTTAAGTTTGTCGGTGACCACGCAGCAAAGTATGGGATGAATCCAGTCATTACCTTTGATCAGCCTTTGTATTAGAAAGCTTTAATTGTGATATTAAATGAACTAGAAAATAGCAACCTGCGCAAAGTTGTATTGAGATTAAATGGTTTCCACACCATGATGAGTTATCTTGGATGCATCGTCATCTGATGCAGGGATCTAGTCTTAGCGAACTATTGGAAACTGTGTACACTTCAAATGCTGTGGTTCACATGATGAGTGGGAAGCAATCGCAAGAACTATCCGAGGACATTTTCTAGTTGATAATGTTCTTAATTCAATGATTGTGTCAGATTTATTTGGTGTGTCGCTCCCTGTAAATCCTTCTAGAGATCATGCAGAAAATGAGCAAAGAGACTTATCTATTGATGACAATGTTCTGGTTGGGCAAGACAATGACAATGAAAACACCTTTGAAAATGCAATGTTTGAGAATGAAAACGATATTATTGAAACCTGTAAAATTTAAGATGGCCTTATCTCGAGAAAGATTGAAGTTCAGTATATTTCTGAAATTGATCTACTTGACAAAATACGGAAGCAAGTCTCTGAATACAAACCGTCTGAAACAATATATAACAGCAGCTCTTTGGATTCAGTAAATGGAGATGATATATATATGCTGTTCATTCATGCTTTGACGGGTTGCGACACAACATCTCGCATTTATGGGATTGGAAAAGAGGCAGCACTTAAAAAACTAGGACATGACCAACATTTAAGGGAGAATGCAGAAGTGTTTTGCAATCAGCGTATGTGTATTTGCAACTGATGGGCAAGCTTGAGATATCCAACAACGAGGTATATCAATATTTCACATCTATACATCATGTTATACGTAGAACTGACAGGTATTGGGCTGGATTGGCAACGGATCTTATTATCTAGCAAGTCTTAATGAGAAGCATGAAGACAAATGGAAGCATGACTAGAGGAAAGGGTATGACAGAAACACAACGAGCTCAGTGGTGACTCTCATTGCCCTCGTGTGCAGAGGTAACTAACGCTATGCAGGATTTCAGTGGAACTGTTTATTACACAAGTAGTCATTACAAAGAGTGTGGCCAAACCAGGAAGGACAGGGACTACAAAGACACAAACGTACTCCTCTCTTTTCTACTAGAAAGAAATCCGTTTATCCAAGACCTCTCATTACGCAATATTGAAACCGGTATGGCGTCTGATTCATCTGTAAATGTTTACAACGCAAAAGAAATAGGATTGAAATTCTTACAAAAAATGGTTGGTAAAAATGTGATGGAGTATTCTTTCAAAAGATCCCAGCAAGCACTGACACTTACTACAAAGCCTGTAGTAAAATTAGATGGCGAGTCAATTCAGGTTGACCCCCCCAGCTACTTTTTCAACGTCTTACAACAGCTGCAACTAGATCGGAAGAAGACATGTCACACATCTTTGGATATGAACTTTGTAGTATTCCATCTGCACTGATGCGATTGGGGCTTTAGGAGACTGTGGAAGACAGGAGTCTATTGCTGAGAATGTTCAACATGTGTTAGATGGAGGATCATTATTACAGCGAATGCCATTGGCAACAAGGCACAGATTTCGCAGATATGTGTAATGTGTACGTAGATTATATATCTAAAAAGTATGTGGATCCAGTAATTGTGTTTGATGACTGACTACCAGTCAGGACCATCAACAAAGGATATAGCCCATATGCGGCGAACGCATGGAGTTTTTGGTTCGAATGTTAACTTAAAGACAATACACCATTCAAAGGAAAAAAAAAGAACACTTCTTAACGAACTCTGAAAACAAATAACGTTTTATTTACATGCTCGGGCGTCGACTTGAAAATAGGGGATGGAAAGTTGTATATGCTGAAGATGATGCGGATCTTTTAATAGTCAAGACTGCAGTTGCTTGTGTAGAAACTCGTGAAACAATAATGATCGGTGAAGACACGGTTCTTCTCATATTGCTATGCTATCACGCTAATACTCAGAACTGTAATATCTTTTTCAAGTCCGAAGGGAAACAGACTACGTACAAAGCTGTGAGAATTTGGGACATTCGACAAACGAAGATGATACTTGGAACAAATACCTGTCGCTATATGCCGTTCGTTCATGCTTTGACGGGTTGCGACACAACATCTCGCATTTATGGGATTGGAAAAGAGGCAGCACTTAAAAAGCTAGGACATGACCAACATTTAAGGGAGAATGCAGAAGTGTTTTGCAATCAGGGTAAAACAGGAGATTAAATACAAAAAGCCGGAGAACAAGCACTGATACGTCTGTATGGCGGAGATCCAATTGATGGATTGGATTTATTGCGCTTCAGACATTTTGCACGAAAAGTAGTTTCAAGCACAACACGCGTACAGCTACATACACTTCCAACTACATCCGCAGCCGCATAATACCACAGCATGAGGGTCTATTTTCAAGTACAAACATGGATCGACTCAAATGACAAAATGTTACCACAAGAGTGGGGATGGTCAGTTGCAGACAACAGCTTATTACCAGTTAAGACACCAGCTCCAGAAAGCCTATTAAAAATTATCAAATGCAACTGTAAAGCGAATTGTGACTCTAAACCTTGTACATGTAGGAAGCATGGACTTGAGTGTTCTATAGGCTGTGGAGAATGTAGGGATGTTAACTGTACAAATGTAACACAATTGACAGAATCTGACATAAATGAAGATACATAGAAGATACAATATAAAGAGGACAATGTGCCAGCTTCAAGACAGGATCGTCCGGTTGTAAATGAAATATATAACGAATTTAATCCTATTTTAAAATCAATGTGCGATATATTTTAAAAACGCCGCAAAGTCAACATAACTGGTTCTGGTTTGTGTATTAATTCAAGTAATACAAGGTTGGTGAATAGATATAGCAAATTTTTTTAGAAAGATGAGTGTGTTAAGTCTCATTTTGTATACTCATTTTCTAGATGTGACTGTCATTTAAAAGAATATTTTTATAGATTTTCTTTTGATGGGTGGGGTAATATATACAAGTTAAAGAGGTGAATAATCATTAACTTGGGCTTCAGTTAAAACACATTTAATTGGGTTCATCTTATTAACTATTATATATTATCTATTTGTGTATTTTTATTCATATATCAACTGAAAGAGTGTATAATGAGAGTATATGATTGCATATATCAAATCAAGTTGTTCTATTTTCATCAGATATGTTAATAAGGAAAATGAAAATTTTATGCATTTCCCCGTTTAGATTTTTCTAGACTTTCTTGTGTAACTTCGCAATACATGTCTCTAACAATAAATCAAAGCATCGTTTCTATTGCAATTTGTTTGATGTTGAGGTATGTTTTTGCGTAGGCTGACTGGACTATAAATTCTATTCGAATCTACAACGCGCAATTGTACAGCGTGCTTTTGACATATTAAGTACTAAAGCTTATTGTTAAAAGAAAAGTATATTTGAAATAATTAACTGCTATCTGTAGTAAACAAAAGTTCTATCAATATTAGAGTGAAATAACAAAAAGATAGGATAAAAAGTAAAATAAAAATAATAATTAAAATTATAGACGCCATCCTTTTTTCCCTATTCATCTGTGGTCGTAGTTGTTCGATGAGAAGATCTTCTTGGAATTTTTGGTCAGAGTAGTTGGTGGCTTTGGTGAGGATTTGTATGGAGAATGGTGGTTTTAAGTCAGATGTGACTTGTTTGTTTGTAATTAAGCACAAAGCTACACAATGAGCTATCTGTGCTCTGCCCACCATGGGTATCAAAACCCGGATTCTAGCGTTGCTGGGCCACTGGGGGCATGTGACTTGTTATAAGGTCGTTTATTTCTAGTATTAACATGTCTTCTATACACCAATATGTACTACAGAAATTAAATAATGAGTTTCAATTTATATGTTAGCTAGAGGGCGCAACAGGTTAAGTTAGTCTAGAATACTTAGAACGTTCGGGAATAATAGTGTTCTAGATATTTTGCGAAGTGTCTATAAGCAAGACTACATTATAAGTATGAGAATCGGTGAACAATGAATCAGTTTCGTTTACTTGAGTAAGTGTTCAGTTTTAGTAAAGTATATGATAAATGTTCGTTATCGCGTATATTCAGTTACTCGATCATTCGCTATGAAATTGTACAAGTAAACTTATTTCTTAAGTGGCGAGGTATTTTCGTCCGAACGTCATTTGTAAAGCTATTTAGGCTTAAAAGTTACACCAGTGTACAAGTGAAGGAAATTTATAAAAACGCTAAGGAAAAAATAAACTAAGTTTTTATCTTTACGTGGACTGGACTTTCACCAAATAAGTTAAGAGAATCAGTCCAACGAAAGAACAACTTTAGAACAATATAATAATCGATATAAGGCACATTACCAGACACTCTCGAATAGGCGTGACAGTAATTTTTGAAGTTTTTTTTTCTCAATTTATAGATTCATCTCCATTACTTTAAATTTGTGACATGGACCTCCCGAATGTATGCTTTTTTCTACTCATTTAGTGCTTCTCCCATGATGAGAATTAAATCTCTTGTTTCAATCTTAATAATTACATAGTTTGATAAAAAATATTTTCAATCTTATAGTTTTTCTCAAGAAAAAAAGTGTCTGATAATTGAGGTTTTGGTGAAATTGCTGAATATTTTGAAAGTATAATTTATTTTTACAATAATTCATCACATCATCGGTAAATGCAGGGTTTTTGAAACTTTAAATATATATTTAATAGAAAATTAAAAAATATGTGCGATTTTCGAAACACTGGCTATATATTCATATTTTACACTAGTGTCGTTATCAGTAAAAATTAAACAAAAATTCTAACATCACGATTACCGTGTTCTAAGCGTTTTAGTACACTTTTAAAACTATCACTTATACTTATATTGATAAAAAGAAATTAACCAGCAACTTTTATTTTGACCACCAGAGATATTCCTTTTTTTTAGCGCCCTAAAAATACTTTATTTTATTTTTCTTAAATTGCTCTTGCTATTTCTTGTATGTTGGAAATGTTAAAACCAGACAAATCTGATATTTGCCAATAGGCGGCGCCACCGTTTGTGAACTGTTATATGGTATACATTCCGTTATTGGGATTTATCAAAAATATACATACCATTAAAAGGTAAGTAAAATTTAAGTTAATTATTCCCAAGGTAAAGCTCAATAAGTTTACATATAGTGTGTTATCTAAGAACCGTATTTGAAAAGGATTACAATTTCTAATAGGCACAACAGGCAAAAGGTGCTGTAATGTCACTTGTCGTATTGATAATGGCTGGAGACGGCTTGAATGGGTAATGAAGAAAAACTTTAATGTAAGTTTAACATAACAGCAAATGTACAACGTTTCGACAAGGTTTTGTACCTGATGATGACAAGCCATTATCAGTCTCAAAGTGGGTTCCTCGTCATCGAATTTGTCGTATTGATGTACTTCCTACAGTCGAAATATGAGAACGGATTAATGATTCTTTTACCCACGTCAGTAGAGACAAACTTAGAAATACCTATAAAACGCTTTCACAGCTGAATCTTAAATTCTGTACACGAATTTGCTACGGGTTCAGTAAAAAAGGTGATAAATTAACAATTTGCATTTGTAAATCAAATAATAGCTAATATAAATTGTACTCTTTTCTTTTCATGACAGATATTCATAGTTCAGAATTATATCTTAGAGCGATTAAGTGTTGTCGAGAAAACTTAATAGGTTTAAAAAATATTTAGAATTATAGTGGTTATCGCTCTAGAAGTTGACTAAATGTTAATATAAAAAAATACCCGATATCTAGAGTATTTCGGCTGCCACATGTTAGATTCTCAGTAAACATTTTATTTTAATCAAGAATTATAAAATGTATATATAACAAAAAACTAGAATATCAGACTATTCTAGCTATTCTCTCTTTTATTTATTTCTTTAACCGGTTTCGTGACTTCAAAGGTCATTCTTCAGGATATAATGTTACTGGGAGTCTATAACAAAAACATACAAAACCGTTTTTCAACTAAACATAAATAATCTAAATTAAATACATATATTTCCAAATGTACAAACATATAATACACTCCACGTATAATAACTTATAAAGTAAATTTAAAATGCTCAAACATAAATATAATTAGTTAATACACTTTCCCTTTTAAATTAAAAACGTATAATAATTAAACTTTATCTTATTATTATAGAAATTCGATTTAGTTATCCCATAATTTCATATTTTTACTTACGTTTTATTTTCTGTTACTCTTAATAACTGTTTTCACGGTTTCACAATTCCTACTGACTTTACACAACCAGTTACTTCCGCCCTCTTACTATAATCTATTTAGAGTGGCGCCAAAAAAAAATGTATAAAATATTTTTCGAAAAATAATCTTTATGTTTTACATTACGTTCACCAAAGGGTATGTTTTGTTTGTTTTGAATTTCGCGCAAAGCTACACGAGGGATATCTGCGCTAGCCGTCCCTAATTTAGCAGTGTAAGACCAGAGGGAAGGCAGCTAGTCATCACCACCCACCGCCAACTATTGGGCTACTCTTTTACCAACGAATAGTGGGTATAACGCCCCCACGGCTGAGAGGGCGAGCATGTTTGGTGTGACGGGCATTCGAACCCGCGACCCGCAGATTGCGAGTCGAGTGCCCTAACCACCTGGCCATGCTGGGCCTCCCCAAAGGGGAAAACATAGTTCTTTTCGACTTTTAAACGTTCTCAAAATGCTTTCATCAAAATGTTTGCTGGCATATAGTAGACTTTTTTCGGGACATCTAACATAAAATTTATGCAAACATATCCTTAATCTTAAATTATCTGTTTCACCATATAAAATTCACAACAATTTACACATTCTGAGAGGTATATTACATTCTTAGCATTGCAATTAAATTAGGTATTACTGTTTTGGTAGTTTTAATATAACCTAATTTTACATAAAGTACAATTCAATATATGTACTATATGTTTGAACATTTGGGAAATGTGTGAATTTAATTTAGATTATTTATATTTAGTTAGAAAACGGTTTTAGTATGTTTTGTTATATATTTTCAGTAACATTATATCCTGAAGACTGACCTTTGAAGTCACGAAACCGGTTGAAGAAATAAATAAAAGAGAGAAAAATATAATAGTCTGTTATTCTAGAGTTTTGTTATTTATATCCACAGGAGAATCTTACTGGTGTTTCGATTATATGTATATAAATAAATAAGCATCAAAAAAATAAAATATAATGATTTTTCTATTTTCATTTTTCAAAGAGAGAAACTGCGTTCAATTCGTTGCTGAGTTTTATATGTCTATGTTTAAAATTTCTGATTTACTCGTAAAATACTAATTAAGCAAATGCTCAATAGATGACACCACCAACCATTTTTTCTTGATGAGTAAACTTCTTGAGCAACCACAATGTGATGATATTTATGATGTGTATTATTCAAAGAGATATGACTTTTACTTTCGTCTCATCTTATATAGTCTTTACATGTGGGCATCGTTGCTGTTATGTTTTCTTACTGAAATCTATCAGCGCTTTCTAGAAGAAAGTAATTTCAACTACATTTTTGTCCAAATGAAATTAGAAAATACACGCGTCCCTTGCAAAAAAGAAAGATGTATTTTGTAGTTTCTTATTAAACGTAATTACGTTGTTCGAGCTGTTTAATTTTATAAGTTGTTTGTAATCTATATATATAAAAGA
>NW_013666125.1:45256-56914 GCF_000517525.1 Limulus polyphemus
CCGTGCAACGCCGGGTAACTCAGCTAGTAGTTATATAAATGTAATTTACAGAGTGGTGTTTGCTTTGTTTATCACTGGGGGCCATCGGCATGACATTCTAATTGTTATAGTCGTAATACTGTTTTATTAACTTTCAAATTACTGACTTCATTTTATTTCGTTCACTACCTGTGGGACCCACATGTTCGCATCATACTGAACCATCGTGACAACTCTCAGTCTAAAGAAATGGTCAAAAAATTGGATGGAGTCTTTCATTTATGTATAAAATATATATGAGACCTCGTTGTTGTTTGTTATAAAGCACAAAGCTACACAAAGGGCTATCTGTGCTCTGCTCACCGTGTACATTTAAACCCGGTTTATAGCAGTATAAGTCCGCAGACATGCAGGTGTGCCACTAGGGGAGGGGGGAATGAGACCTCGTCAGCAATTAGTATGATTGATTGGAATATTGGTGATATTTTTTATATTAGTTTTGTGTGTTCGATATGTTATTAGATGTTCTATAACCAACATAGTCATGGGCCCACAAGCAATTATATTTATAGATACTTTAGAAAATGTGTTTAAAAGTAGATTGGGGAGGGGGGTTTCCACCCCATAAGCTATTCTGAAGCTACACGAAAGATAACTGTAGTCAACTTAAACAGGATGAGCCTAACATGGCCTCTTGTTAAGGTGCTCGAATCTTATCACCGAACGTACTCGTCCTTTCGGCCGTTGGAGCGTTATTATGTGACGGTCAGTCCCAATATTTGTTGGTAAGGAGTAGCTCAAGAGTTATCTTTAGTCTAGCATTTCTAAATTAGGGATAGCTAGAGCAGATAGCCTTCGAGTAGCTTTTCACGAAATTCAACGAACAAAAAACAAATGAAAGAGAAGACTAATGTTGTCTTTCATTAAAAATGTATATCTTATAGTAACAGTTCAACATCGGTACTTCCATTACGCTTAATATTATTACTATTATTTTGCATGTTAACCCACTTTCGCATTACTGGAACAATCATACTCTTCGTATTTGTATCATTTTTTTATATTCATGCTTTGTTTTCTTCTATTAGATCCGAGGTAGAATACAAAGAAGAAAACGAAAAACGATTTGAAAACCCGAAACATAAGTTGGACTTATAGTTCATGTTGCGAAGAATTAGAGTGTTTGTTTTTAAGCCCAAAGCTATATAATGGGTTATATATTCTTCTGCCAATTGCGGGTATCAAAACCCTATTTTTTAGCATTATAAGTGCTCGGTCTTACTGTTAAGCCGCAGAGAGCTAATGTTTTTATCACTGTATTAAACTGCGGAGATGAAGTGGGGAATAACCAGTGCTTTTATTTTTAACTGAAGATAAACAAGCATTTGATACATAAATATAACAATAGTTTAGCAGGCAAAATTAGTTTTTGTTTATTTTTTCAGGAATCAAAGTAAAATTCACCTTATTACATTTATTACAAAAATATTTCCCCTACCTTCTTTTTTTAGCCATCTTGATATTTCATTGGAACACTTTACTGAGCTGAAATAAAGTTGAACAAATTATCTAAAGTTAGTCTGTATTATTGATTTTATGAGTGCTAGAGATTCTTGGGGATTAAAACAAATTCTCCAAAGTTAGTTTTTCTTATTGATTTTATGAGTGCTAGAGATTCTTGGGGATTAAAACAAAATTTTCCAAAGATCGGTTTTCTTATTGAACAAATTATCGAAAGTTAGTTTTTATTATTGATTTTACGATTGCTAGAGATTCTTGGGGATTAAAACAAAATTTTCTAAAGATCGGTTTTCTTATTGAACAAATTATCTAAAGTTAGTTTTTATTATTGATTTTATGAGTGCTAGAGATTCCTGGGGATTAAAACACAAATTTTCCAAAGATCGGTTTTCTTATTGATTTTATGAGTGCTAGAGATTCTTGGGGGACTAAAACACAAATTTTCCAAAGATAGGTTTTCTTATTGAACAAATTTTCCAAAGTTCGGTTTTCTTATTGATTTTATGAGTGCTACAGATTTTTGGGATTAAAACACGAAACGCTCTAAAGATTAGACAATTTACAATGAAAGTTTTAGGTTACTTATAACTCACGCTCTTTAATTTAGTATTTTTTTAATCTGTAAATTTCTTCAGACTAATAATAACAATCGTGTGAAACCAAAAATATTGTGAAGATTTTTGATTTAAGTTTTTCAAATACTGAGTAACATTTTCACCGTAAATTTTGGTAAAATAAACTAGATTTGCCATACATTTTCACAATGCTGTTTTGCTGAATGAACAGCAGAATATTTTAATTTTGTTTTCGTAGAATCAAGCAAATTAAATTATAACCTCGGATTTTCACATACACACACACATTAAACAAAACAAATGTTTTTTTTTCCAACGATTCTTTAGCCAGAAATTAATATATATGCTTGGTTAAATACATACCTGTTCCCTTAGACTCCTCGTTTTTGGAATTTGCATTTTTTGTCTTGTAATAATTGTTTCATTCCATGCGATGTTTATATCTATGTTACCATTGGTTGATAAAACTGTTTACGTGATATAATAATATAACTTTCGTATTCTCTAGGTGGCGTGATTAGATCATGAAATACACTCCGTTATTTGTATTGATTTTACTGAGAATGTAATCCTGAAAGATGTAGTTCTTGAACTTAGATACAAACAATGAAAGACTAGTCACTCCCATGTATCACGTGAAGTGCAGATTTATTACCAGTTACTCCCATGTATCACGTGAAGTACAGATTTATTACTAGTCACTCCCATGTATCACGTGAAGTACAGATTTATTACTAGTTACTCCCATGTATCACGTGAAGTTTAGTAATAAATCTGTACTTCACGTGATACATGGGAGTAACTAGAGTCTTTCATTGTTTGTAATAAATCTGTACTTCACGTGATACATGGGAGTAAGTAGTAATAAATATGTACTTCACGTGATACATGGGAGTAACTATTAATAAATCTGCACGTGATACATGGGAGTAACTAGTAATAAATCTGTACTTCACGTGATACATGGCAGTAACTAGTAATAAATCTGTACTTCACGTGATACATGGCAGTAACTAGTAATAAATCTGTACTTCACGTAATACATGGGAGTAACTAGTAATAAATCTGTACTTCACGTGATACATGGGAGTAACTAGTAATAAATCTGTACTTAACTTCGAAGAAGGTACCCTTAAGTGATCTGAATTGAAACGAAAAATTCTACAGGAGAGTGTTTAGGATAGCAACGAGCTCCGAACTACAGTTCGAGCCAATCTGGAGCAATGTTTGTATCTATACAGTGAAAGCTGTGGTTATGAAAGAGGGCCCTCCACTCCCTCCAAACAAAAAACAAGCAAACAAAAAAAGTAATGACCAAGAAACAAAAAGTACATATTACAATGAAGTGGGAATATCTCCTGATGCCTTTAACGAGATAATAAACAAGGAATGGAAAGTGAGAAAGTACACAAGCTACACCTCTAAATCAATGTGTATTTTCAAGAGGAATATGACCCAGGAAGCTGGAATCACAGCTACCTACGTGTGAAGTTCTTCAACACAGCTATAATGAGTTCAACGCGGTCTTGGAAGCCAATATTTCGTACACTGGAAGGCTGTGAAAAGTTTATCAAGATGTGTGGTCTAAGATTGGTCGAGCTGTCCTTTGCAGAAGCTTGTATTGAAGGAAATCGGGCAATTATTCATAAATATGGTCACTAATACGATCAACAACGGTACAAGTATTACCAAAGGCAGAACGAGTTCTAAAACATTATCCATATATATAGTGCAGTTCATCTGTAATAACGTAACGAAGTCATTTAATAGACCTTGGCTTGATAAACTGGTGTCTTTGTTTATAGAAGTCATCCAGTGGCTCAGCGGTAAGTATGAAAGCTTATAACGCTAAAAACCAGGTTTCAATACCCATGTTGGACACAGCACAGATAGCTCATTGTGCAGTTTTGTGCTTATTAACAAACAAATAAAAATGTTTACAGAAAATAATAATAACAATAACGTGTTAAAGTTTCTTGTGAATTAGGACACAATCTATCAAGTTCATTATGTCTAAAATTCGAGACTAACAGCATCAAAGACTCGTAAAATAGTAAAAGTCTGTGCCACTATTATACAGTCTTTTTTTTTTAATAAAAATATTACTCACGTGTTTTTAAACGATGCGTTGTCATTGGCTTGAGTCACAAACGTAAAGAGTCGAGTTGTTCTTGCGTAGCAGTTTTTCTCTCATTTGTCTAAATTTTAGCAACAAGGATTTAAAAAATAAAGACTTAAACATTCAGATAAAGAACCGAAAAAAATTAGAAACTAAATGAAATAAAAATGCACTTATCATGATGCAGGTCACATGATTAAAATACCTGTCCCAATACCATGCTCATAAGCAGAATGGATGCGATTGTACCCCTACATTGTAACCACAGATTTATAAGGTGTAAAAATAGCCTCAGAAAATGAAAATGAATTATTTTCAGTGAAAATTGTAAACATTTTTCCGAGGAGACATTCCAACCACGTTTATAAAACATATTTAAAAGATGTAAAAACAGCCTTAGGTACCATCAAAAGGCATAATTTACACTGAAAATCACAAACATTTTCCGAGAGGGCATTGCCCATACCCCCTCACCACCCACCCATTATGGCTTCATCAATCATTTCCTTTTTCCTCAAAGTAGCACCTCCTAATAGACTTTGCCCACGCCTGTACCCTCCCACTTTTATAGATGTCTAGTTATAGCCAAAGTACGCTTTTTAAATCAAGAATATTTATATGTAAAAGGTTACAGATTTTTTTAAAGATATGTCCAAATTGAGACTGAAAAAGTTTGCCGGCTGAGTAAAAAAATAGTTAAACTCTAATATTAAATTCAACATTAACTAGAGCACAATTATTTTGAAAAGAGAAAAACAAATTCCCAACCCACAGTTTTTGTTTAAAAAGCAAGTCACTATAAGACATTTTAAAGGGTAAATTTACATTACAATAATTATATATTTTTGCTATGACCTTGGCGAAGTTAAAACGAAATGAATGATCCTTAATACTTGCTATCTCTCTCAATTTTCGTAAATGTTCCCAAAAAATGTAATATCGGATTTAATAACATTAACTTATCTGCGACCCTTGCAACCTTCAAAATGAAACACTAATTATTGTCGTGACCTTTTAAAAAGATAAAATTGGCCTTCACAATAATATAGTTTATAACCTGAAACATACGCGAAATTACAAGCCTGATAACCCTAACTATTGTTTGTGATCTTGGTAACTTTTCACAATAAAACGTTGGGCTGATACCTTTTGAAACAGGCCCGAGCGTGGCCTAGTGGTTAGCGTATTGTTTTGATGATCTACGGGTTTCAGGTTCGAAACGTGATGTACCTAAACACTCTCTTCATTTTCAGCCTTTGTATGCATCATAATAATTACAGTCGATCACACCACCAACTCTTGGGATACTCTTTTACCAACGAATAGTGGGATTGACCGTAACATTATAACGCCCACACGGCTGAAAGGGCGAGCATGTTTGGTGTGACGGATTGCGAGTCGAGCGCCCTAACCACCTGGCCTTTTGTATGCATCATAATAATTACAGTCGATCTCAGTTTTTGGTTGAGTCTGGTTGTCAGTAGTTCAAAACTAGGGACGACTGAGTTTCTGATTTTTGCATTGAGTACATAATATATTGTTCAGGTGCAATAACAAATTCGTGAAACTAGGTTTCAAATAATGTTTTTTTTTTCACCTTAACAACGAGCTCTTCTGAAAAGACTATTACCAATCTGATTACAGTCGTAACTTTTAATCAAATTAGTCACCAACTTGAAAAGGAAGCATCATTAAAACTCAACCTAAACTTAGCCTAGAAAACACTAGAAACTAATACACATTGTTTTTACTTTTAGCAATTCTGTTAATTTGAGAACAAACATTAAACGTGCGTTATTCATTTAATGAATTACCCCAGTTTCCAGGACGCCTTCTATTCAATTAAAATTGAATGTTAAAGAGGTAATTAAAGATATATTACGCTTTCCAGCCCCGGCTGATTCATTAACTACTAAACGGCGTATTAAACCTGATAAATGACATATCGTGGGCTTGCTTAGTCTTGAGAGAAGATGGAAAGTGGTCGAATATACTTCACTCGCCACCCAATATTACGAAATCCTAACTACTAGTAAAAGATGCAGTACGTAACGTGTTTAAACAGTATCCACAAACATTAACTGGTGTAATGAAGAGTTATTTCAAGAAATACATCGGAGAAATCGGGCGAGAGCTTCAAGTTCACTCACTTATATATTTAGAAATATTCTATATTTTAGCTAGAAGTTTAAAATCAACGTACATATATATTGGCTTAAAAGCGATGATTTATTGGTTTTACAACGGTATACAAATGAAGTTACTTTCAAATAGTTTATTGATAAATTGTGGACTAAACTCTCATCCACTCGTCATTTTCGCTACTTTAAATGATGCATGTTTCATGTTGCCAGTTGTTGAGGTTTTTCGTGCCTACTTTAAGTTTAATATTAGATTATCGACTTGTTTTTATACCATTTATTACTAGTGGGGTCCATGTTGAGTAGTTTTATGTTTTTACCCGTTAAAACGATATTTATATAGCAGTGACCAAAAAAAAAATTAGGTGGAATCATTCTTTTCCTGTGTAAGATACATTTCAACAATTGGTAGGATAATTTGCAATTTTAATTGTGTTTAATGATTCATTTCTTTGTGAGACTCCGGTTATTAGGAATCCTGTAACCAACAAAGTCATGAACCAGCAAAGAAATTAGTGCAAAATAGTTTAGAAAACGTATATAAAAAACTGAAGTGGTCTTTATGGACCCCACCCGCACACCATCGATAATTCTAATGTAAAATTGCTGAGGGTTGAAGTAAAATCTGTCAACCTTTTCTATTAGCGATTGTTTGATCATTAGAATTCTAATAAGAGCAACAACAACAACAACATAAACAGAAAATAAAATGGGGAATCCCATAACGTCTACGTAATACACAGCACAAATAATGTATGAAGAGCTTTAAATGATTCATGGGGAGCTACAAATAATACAGGGAGCCATAAATTGGCATCCAAAGTCAGAAGTATACCGTTTTTTTTGTTGACATACAAATAAGACAACCTTGTGTTAGTTAGTTTGTTTGTAGTTAAGCACAGTGCTACACAATGGACTATTGTGCTGTGCTCAACACGGGTATCAAAACCTGGTTTCTGGCAATATAAGTCCGCAGACTTACCGCCGTACCTCTTTGAAAATCTATCCGTGCATGTGTTAAAATATGCATTTTTCGTTTGAAGGGCATCGATCATGATTAATCAAGTGATGGGTGAAAAAATAATATGTCTCCAATATTGCTTTCAGTTGTAATATTCACTTATGAAAGCGGACGTCCGCAGTTTTGCTTTAAACTGACACGCCCACATCACGAATCGTAAATTATAAACTGCCGTTCAAACTGGAAGTAACATAAACATTGTTGCGAAAGCATTTTGGATCAGATTACATAAGAACCTCAGTTATGATGAACAGCTGCGTAGTGCAGTGACGAGAGAAATCAGATATATTGTAAACACCAGACTGAAATTGAAACAGTATGCTATTAGAAACGAATAAAGCTAGGCTTTTACTCACACGAAACCTAGTATCTCTTTCAGACTCGTGGAAACTGATAAGGCTTTCTCGATCGTTACGTGTCAAGGAAGTTCTCACCTACTATATAAAGTGTGAAGTTTAATGTTAAGATCAACAAACTGAGGTGAAAATTCGATTCTCCCTGTTACGAAAATGACTACCACACATACCGTCACCTATAGTCTATTTTGGTCGCTCGCGTTCAACCAACTTTGTAGTTAAAATAAACTTTTTAGAGCCACACCTGTGTAAATAAATATCTGGTAAACGTGACTTTAAATAGCGAAAATCTTCCAGTTCTTCTACAAAGTATATATAATACTGAAAATTTCAAAGCACGGTTAATGATAACAGTAGTTCCCAGATATTACTCTGTCATTTTCAAGAGTCTCCCAGTGACACAGCGATATGTATGTGGGCTTACCACGCTAGAAACCGAGTTTCTGTACCCGTGGTGGGCAGAGCACAAATACCCCATTGTGTACTTTGTGCTGAACTACAACCAACCAACCATTTTCAAGAATTTTAGGGATATCTTCTGTATGGTTCAGTTGTTGCTGCCTGTTTCATTAAATACCACACATCTCATTTATTTATTCAAAATAATAGCGGTGGGACAACGGTAAGTCTTTAGACTTACATTGCTAAAATTCGTGGTTCGATTCCCGCAGTGGCCACGGCAGATAACCCCATGTGACATTCCTCTAATACAAACAAACAAGCAAATCAAAATAATAGCGGTGGGACAACGGTAAGTCTACAGACTTACAATGCTAAAATTCGTGGTTCGATTCCCGCAGTGGACACGGCAGATAACCCCATGTGACATTCCTCTAAAACAAACAAACAAGCAAAATAATATATATCTTCCTAGCTTTATTTTACTCTCGTGTCATTCTTCTTGCTTCACGGGCAAAACAAAAGTAATGAAAACTGCAAATAACTGCGAAAATGAAGATCATCATGTAAAGACAAAATTCGTCTACAAATTAACGTGCAAAAACACATACAAATATTTTACATTACTTCCAACTCAATGAGTTTTCATAAATTAATGACTTAAAAAATGTATGGATGTGCAAATTTCACCGACAGAAAAACGCCCTCTAGATCTTTTTTGATAAACATTTGTACTAAATTACACGGTTTGGTGGTTAGGACTCTCGGTTTGCAATCTGCGGGTTGCGGGTTCGATTCCTGTCACTGAGTATGCTCGCCCTTTCAGTTGTGGGGGGGCGTTATAACGTGGAGGTTAATCCCATTATTCTTTGGTAAAGAGTAGCCTCAAAGCTGGCTGTGGGTGGCATTAACTAACTCCCTTTTCTCTAACCTATCACTTCTAAATTAGAGACTCCTAGCGACCGATAGCTCTCGAGCAGCTTTATGCGACATGCAACAAAAACAAACAATGTTAAATCACAAGTGTATGTTATTTAAATACAGAAGTAAGAATTGAAAACTTTACATTATTATTTATTATAATTAAAGCATCAACCCCCATTTTGTGACTCAGGAAGACATGTTTGGTGGGTTGATTACCAAACTAATTTTTTTGGTATTCTTTTTGTTTTACTTCTGAACAGAGATCTGAACTCCTTGCAATATTTAGCATCTGAATTGCCCACCAGTGTGGTCGAAGTCGCACTAGTTTCCAGATCTGACTCCTCGGTTCTATAAAACCATTTTCTCCACGGTTTTCGCGAGTTCTATTGATGGAGATGGTCAAGGAAGGATTAACGAATCTTACTTGCTACTATAAGATGGTTAAGCTCGGTACTTGCACGAACATGAACACTTCTACTAGTTTGTGAAAGGGGAACACAGTCCGGCCAACTTCTCAAACTCCACATCTTTGTGGCCGAACACTATTGAGAGATGAGTTTTTTTGGCATTAAAGTCTATGCTCTTTAGGTGAATAGATCGACCCTTTTGTGGGAGTACATGTTACAAAGCATTTTCTTACAAATATGAATTCTCATAGTATCATTTGCTATGATAATAAAACGCCTATTATGATAACGTATTATTTATTGGTTCCGAGTCTGTAAAATGCTGAACGAACAAACTAAGACATTTCTAGAAAAGATTTTTCAAGTCAATAAATCCTTGTGAAAAATGTTTTGCATCACTAAGATAAGTTCTCCTCAGAATATAATCCTCAAGAAGGATATGACAGAACTATGGTTCTACCCACGTTTTGCTCTCCAATGGCTCTGAGGGCTCAGATTGCTAAAAACCGGGTTTCTATACTTGTGGTGGGCACAGCACAGATAGCCCATTGTGTAGCTTTGTGCTTAACAAAACACACACACACACACAAACACTACCCACGTTTCACAGCAACAATTAATCAGAAAGAACGCCTCATTTTGTATCAGTCTGTTTATTGCCTCGACCAAGAGAGGGCAACACAAACACGATACTTTCTAAAAAGCTTATACAATGTATTTGGTCCTCCGGTGGGTAAGCGGTTAGTTTTGTTTGTTTTGAATTTCGCGCAAAGCTACGAAGAAAGCTAGTCATCACCACCCACCGCCAACTCTTGGGCTACTCTTTTTACCAACGAATAGTGGGATTGACCGTCACATTGTAACGCCCCCCACGGCTAAAAGGGCGAGCATGTTTGGTGGGAGGAGGATTCGAACCCGCGACCCGCAGATTGCGAGTCGAGCACCCTAACCACCTGGTTATGCCTGGGCTAGCGGTAAGTTTGTGGAAGGACTTACAACGCTCAAATCAGGGGCTCGATGCTCCCGGTGGATAGAGCGACGCAGATAGCCGAATGGGTAGCCTTGCGCTTAAGAAAGAAGAGCAACAGTTCATCAATAACGTCTCAGCAGTATAATATGTTTTACAGAACAATCGATCTTGAAGAGAGGTATTGAAAACTTGCTCTACTAATATTAACTGTAAAGTTAAAACCTTTTTTAATTACGATTACTTATTATCGTTGATTTACTTACGTTATTAACTTTAAACAGAATAATTTGTGTTCCAACTGGTGTCTACCCTCAAGCCTCGGCGCTTTTTGCTTCTATATGTCGAAGCCGCCCCAATGAGTGCCAACATCTCAGTATTACATTTTATGACGCTGTTGTTCAAATAGTAGATAATGTACTACTGTTCCTGTAAACACATTGCTCGCGAGCATTGGATCATGTATTTCACGAAGCCCGCAAGTTCTGGGACCCGAATAATTTTAAATATTTTAGGATTGTTCTGCAGTTGGTAAAAAGCTTCTAAATATTACTCACTATTAAAATATTTGGGATTTGACGCATTTCAATATTTTTCCAACGTGAGACGATTGCGAATACCGAAATGTAACCTGGTAAGTTTATTTGTTTGTCGTTATGCATGAAGCTACACAGCTATGCGTACCACGGGTATTGAAACCCGATTTTTAGCGTTATAGTTTGACCCGATAAGGTAGAATCAAACCAAAATGCTTTGTTTTGGGCATCTCAACTTTTGTGTGTCACGTTAAAAAAATGCACGGAGTCAGAGGCGACACCTGTTTCTCGGGATGAAAATATATAGATATTGATATAAAATGTGCTGTTGTTAGTACAGTGTTTATTAAAGTTTTTTATGCAACAAGTTTGCCATTACTATAACATAGATTGACAGTCATTTTATAGAGCGCACACAGCTGAAAATCCGGTGCATGTTTAGAGGAATATCGCAGGTTCGAATATTGGACATTGGGACCAGCAGCCCTGCATGAGAACTACTACAGCCGTCCCATATATAAACCTAGTCTCGTATCATTCAGAAAATATTCGTTTCATTTTTGGAGGCCTTTGTGTGTGCACTAACTTGTGTTTCAGTTATTTTCGACCAAATATTATATACATTTATACAGATGGTCAGGTGGTTAAGACGCTCGACTCGCAATCTGCGGGTCGCGGGTTCGCATCCCCGTCCCACCAAACATGCTCACCCT
>NW_013666125.1:57108-58579 GCF_000517525.1 Limulus polyphemus
CACTGCTAAATTAGGGACGGCTAGCGCAGATAGCCCTCGGGTAGCTTTGCGCGAAATTCAAAACAAACAAACAGATAATGGCTGGAGACGGCTTAAATGGGTAATGAAGAAAAACTTTAATATAAGTTTAACATGACAGCAAATGTACAACGTTTCGACAACATGTACAACGTTTGGTACCTGATGATGACGAAACGTTGTACATTTGCTGTTATGTTAGACTTATATTAAAGTTTTTCTTCATTACCCATTTAAGCCGTCTCCAGCCATTATTAGTCTCAAAGTGGGTTCCTCGTCATCGAAATTAAAAACAAACAGATATTTGGTATTTTCAATCAGGTTTTTCTAAAGAAGTGTGTTATTTTTGTTTGATTCTTTCTAAACTTTTTTTTACGAAAAGTATCATATTTAATGGTGCAGACCAATGAAAATATACAGAAAAAATAATGTTTGTATGTTGGCTGAGAGTTGAATGAATAAAAAGTTATCTTTCTAACCACAAAAGATGAACATTCAAAGTACACTGTTTTGTTTTATTTTCTTCACTTTGACGAATTACTTTTTTTTCTCTCTTCCTATTGACGTAACACTAATCGATGCGTATCTGATAAGCTCAACTGAACTGAATCATTCATTAAAATCTTTAAAAAAATCCGATCAGTCATTGTGCGCTCACTCTTTTCCTTTAGAAGAACTGTGGTTTGTTTGTTTGTTATGGATTTCGCGCAAAGCTACACGAGGGCTATATGTGCTAGCCGTTCCTAATTTAGTAGTGTAAGACTAGAGGGAAGGCAGCTAGTCATCACCACCCACCGCCAACTCTTGGGCTACTCTTTTACCTACGAATAGTGGGATTGACCATAACATTGTAACGCCCCCACGGCTGAAAGGGCGAGCATGTTTGGTGTAAGGGGGATTCGAACCTGCGACCTACAGATTGCGAGTCGAGCACCCTAACCACCTGGCCCGGGCCAAGAATTTCTGGTACACGAATGCTGTTTCGGTCTCCAAGGGCTTAAATAATCAGTTATCTTTGAATGAATATTACATATATTTATATAGATATTTAATATTTTCAACCTGAACAGCGCCTGATACAATGCATGGGCTAAGCGGTCAGATCAGAGACCCCAGGAATCAAGTTCATCCGTTTTAGGGTTACTGACCTGAGCAATGACAACCAGTCAGCATACAGTGAATAGCGAAATTTAATGCCATTTTTATAACGCACCCATAGTAGAAAGGCGAAGGGAAAAAATAAAGGGCTCGAACCTTGGATCTTACAATACGCAGCCTGGCACACACTGACCATTAGACCACACGCGGCCCGCACATAGACAAGGGTTCGTATCACACAGAAGGTTTTCGCTACCTGTTTCACCCTTCGAGTAGACATTTCTTAAATTTTAGTTTTATGTTTACCGTCCCCAGTGGCACAGCGACATGTCTGCGGACTTACAACGCTGGAATC
>NW_013666125.1:58983-61297 GCF_000517525.1 Limulus polyphemus
ACAGATACGTCCTTGTGGTTAGGTTTGTGCAATTAAATTAAAAACAATCAAACAAACAATTATGTGTACTGGTATTCAATGAGACGATTTTTTATTTCTAAACTTCATTACAGCTCAAATGACTGATCAGGTTTTTTCTAAAGGTGTACGTTTTTTTTGCTTGCTTTATCCTTTCAAAACTTTCTTACGAAGATTATTATGTTTAATGGTGCAGGTCAAGGAAAATATAGAGAAACATTAATGTTTGTATGTTTACTGAGAGTTGGGAATAATGCGGAAGACCTTCGTGAATCGAAGGACACCTTCTTTCATCTGTAATAAACTACGAAGGAAAGGCGAACAACACGAGGCGATTGGTGAAGCGGCACATCTCGTGAATGCGAGAATCTGAAGACTGGGAAAAGTTTAATTAGATTTCGAGCTTGGAAGAACGGTGGGCATTTTTCTTGCATAAATTTTATATACAAGGTGGCGATTAGGCATCAAACGTAATTTTTATAATGAAATTTACAAAAGAAAAGACTTAGCTAAATATTATTTTTCTTGCATAAATTTTATATACAAGGTGGCGATTAGGCATCAAACGTAATTTTTATAATGAAATTTACAAAAGAAAAGACTTAGCTAAATATTATTTTTACTAGGCAATAGCGCACCGCATTTACTTGAACTACAGACAGACAATGTTCGTTCAGTATATTTTTGGCTTCACGTGAGTCTCAATCCGCATGCGTGAAACCAAATTATGTTTCCTTCACTATGTCATAGTGTATTATTACAATGACATATAAAATAGATTCTGGCGTTTATTTGCATATATGATCTGAGTAAGAACAGGAAAACGCTAAAAATGGATTTTCTAGATACGAGGTAACTATGTGATCACGCATACATGGTTGCAGGAAATATATTGAGCGTGTCTAGGTGTACCACTGCATATTTAATTTGTTTAACTTCTTTTTTTGTTCGTAGGAAAACGTGGATACAAACAATATGGTGTTACTTATATGTCTTGTACTTTTATGCGAGATTTAAAACTTATTATTACACGAAATTTCCTGATACAAGTAAATTTGTCAACATAACAGAAATTTTTGTGTTTGTTTTTGAATTTTGCGCAAAGCTACATGAGGGCTATCTGCGCTAGCCGTCCCTAATTTATTAGTGTAAGACTAGAGGGAAGGCAGCTAGTCATCACCACCCACCACCAACTCTTGGGCTACTCTTTTACCAACGAATAGTGGGATTGACTGTTACATTATAACGCCCCCAGGGCTGAAAGAGCGAGCATGTTTGATGGGACGGGGCTTCGAACCCGCGATCCGCAGGTTGCAAGTAGTGCTCCCTAACCACCTGGCCATGCCGGGCCATAACAGAAATAAAAAATCCTCTGGAACTCCGACTGAAAGAAGATTGCTATGCTGAACGCATTTCTTATTCGTGTTCTGGGCGTGGCCGATTATTAAAGGTGCCCTCCCATACACCTCGAATTCTATGATTCATGATTCGCATACCGTGACCGCAGAAACGCGCTCCGCATTTTGGGGCCGTGAGTACTCTATAAGAGTAACAGTAAAATCTTACTCTGGAAGACAAGATTAGTCCAAGAGTTGTTGGTGGATGCTGTTGACCCCCCCCCCCCCCAGTCTATCAGCTCAAAAATTATGAGTGGCTATGGCCCTTGTGTAGCTCTGCGAGGAATTCTGAAACAAATGTTTCTTTAGTAAATGTCCACGAGGGCGAGTTATGTTCCTTATGTACGTCTTGTATAACCCTCT
The DNA here is from genome assembly GCF_000517525.1 of Limulus polyphemus. NCBI lineage: Eukaryota > Metazoa > Arthropoda > Merostomata > Xiphosura > Limulidae > Limulus > Limulus polyphemus. The sequence goes on from NW_013666125.1 coordinate 60,762, forward strand.
TATACTGTCTACTAAAATTTATTTAAGAATATCTTGGATAAATCCACTGTAGGTTGGGCAATTAAATCCTCTTAAGATTATTGAGTAAAACTTTTTAAGGTTGTGTAATAAATATTTTTACTACCATCTAGTAAAACCATGTTAAAATTATTTTCAGATTATCAAAAAATGTCTAAGTCCCTTGGTGGGTGAGAGGTAAGTTTATGGACTTACAACGCTCAAATTCTGGGCTCGATTCACCGCTGTAGACAGAACTGAGTTAGCGCATTGTGGGACTGTAAATCTGCAGTATTCAATTATCAATACAGTATATTTAAAAAGAAATATTAATACATGTGTAACTGTAAGTCTACATTAGTGAATTACCAATACAGCATCTTTAATAAGAAATATTAATACATGTGTAACTGTAAGTCTACATTAGTGAATTACCAATACAGCATCTTTAATAAGAAATATTAATACATGTGTAACTGTAAGTCTACATTAGTGAATTACCAATACAGCATCTTTAATAAGAAATATTAATACATGTG
>NW_013666125.1:62112-67569 GCF_000517525.1 Limulus polyphemus
CATAACAATTGGCAAATCATATAAACCTTATGAACAACAATTCCCATAACAATAGGCAAATCATATAAACCTTATGAACAACAATTCCCATAACAATAGGCAAATCATATAAACCTTATGAACAACAATTCTCATAACAATAGGCAAATCATATAAACCTTATGAACAACAATTCCCATAACAATAGGCAAATCATATAAACTTATGAACAACAATTCCCATAACAATAGGCAAATCATATAAACCTTATGAACAACAATTCTCATAACAATAGGCAAATCATATAAACCTTATGAACAACAATTCCCATAACAATAAGCAAATCATATAAACCTTATGAACAACAATTCTCATAACAATAAGCTAACACTTTGTGGTGAAAAGTACTTGAGATATTATTTGTAAATTATAAGTTTAGTTTTATAGCTCTATTTAGTAATAAAAAAGTATTAACAGTTTTTTTTTAATTTTAGGACTTGGTAACTGAGTTATAAAACAACAGAAAGAGTGCTCTTTGAAGTGTCTTGAAAGAATTCTTTAACTATAGTTATCAGTCAGAAAGCATTGAAAGAGAGTGCGGAAAGTAATAGTTCAATGTAACACGAAACAAGTAACAAAGTTTCCTACACGACTCAAATTTATACCCAATTAACGGCCCTCCAGTGGCACAGCGGTATGTCTGCGGACTTACAACGCTAGAATCCGGGTTTCGATACCCGTGGTGGGCAGAGCACAGATAGCCCATTGTGTAGCTTTGTGGTTAATTACAAACAAACAAGCCCAATTAACGAAATACTCTTATTCTAAACAATTTTTAAGCTGCTCAGTATTTATTTCGAATTGATTTATTAAGCTTATCCCAACTTAGCAGGCTTTCACGATTTGTTTATTACTGTTTCCATATATATATGACTTTGTAATAGATGTTAAAAAGCGTATGAACACAATCAACAGCCATACCTTTTCGACGTAACCACGTCACAGCTCGTAGTTTAAACCTCTGTTGACAAGAGTATTCATTAAGTGCCTCAAATTTCCATTTTAATTTCTAGGATTTAAAAACAAGAATAATTACAGCTGTCTTTTTAAGAAACTAGATTTACACCGAAATACACTGAATAATTAATGTTCGCGAGCTGTTCGATTAAGCCTAGTATACGTATAGTAGTGAGCTTGAGCTTTTAATAAAATTAAGATTAAATAGAGAAACTTACTTGCAAGTTTCAAACCCGAAAATATATGGAGAACTGATGTATTGTTGGAACTTTAAAAGAACCTAACGTGCTGGCGGCATGTTTAATTCATGTTTCACGTATTGAAACTTTATTTAACATAGGAAATAATTAAATGTTAAAGTTTACGTCTTTAAATGTTGAGAAGTCCCCTAGTGGGCTTAGCGGTATGTTTACGGACTTACAATGCTAAACTATGGGGTTCAATTCCCCGCGATAGAAATAGCACAGATAAGCCAATTGTGCAGCTTTGCACTAAGAAAACCAACATCATTGATAAAAAAATTAAATCATTTATTTTTCTGTGTTAAGTCTTCTAACAATTAAAGAATTACGTTTAAGACAACTATGATGACTATTCTTCGAATAACTGTAAAATATTTTTGTAAGAGAAAATTCTTACTGAAAAAACTGTTTTTTGCATAATGATTTTCAGGAAGTACAAATAAAATATTACTTGAAGATACAACAATGGCGTGTTAACGATAAATCTGAGAAGAATATTTATAACGACATATTGAAGTTTGGCTCCTCGTAATATTCTTTTTGTACATGCATGAAAACTAGTTTTGGTGAATAAAACAAAACAATTTGTTTATGAGGTAACAAAAAAAAACCGAAGGATGAAATAGTAAAAAAGTTATAGGTTTGCGGAAATTGGATCATTAAAAATATTCACTAATTAAACACATTGAAGTCATTTCAAGACGTACTGTTTGGTAATAACGGAAAAATGGTCAATCAAGCTGAGATCAGTCGACAATAAACAAGACCTGCCACTTTGTGGTTGTTAGTTAACTGTGGTGTACTGGGTATTACCACTTCATCACTAGCGTTATAAGTCTTCAGACTTACCGCTGTAATTTAGTTATGATTCTTAGGTGAATTAGGAGTGAAACAGCACATTAATGAAAGTATGCAATGTAAGTAGTGCCAGTTTGCTTTGCTTTACTGTGTTTATGAGCTAAAGTGTTTTTTTTCTCAAGCGTTTTTGGATGGATTTCACATGTGTAACATCATCCAAACACTAACAATGTAATCATTATTGTTTAGCCAAACCTTTAAAGAGAAACAAATCATAAAGGGAAGTAATAGGCAGATCAGGAAATTGGTGACATGACACACATTATCAATTATATTATATGGGATTGGAAACTGTGTTATCTTTCAATATGACAACGTGTGAGAAAGAGCCGAAAGCAGCTGTGACACCGAATGACGCTTTTGTTCTGAGCTATGCGAAGTGAACTCTGAGAACAAGACTGACTGGATAAGGAGGAGAAGTATCGTTTTTATTTTGATTAATCTGTGTTATTTCTCATTCACTATTGATGTGGCATGCTTTCAAGAACAAATATTTATTACCAAATAAAAAGAAGTAGGTACATGTCTCAACTAGGAAGACGCAGATTGGATTAATTGTTCCATGCTGCTAATGCTAGGAGAGGTATGTACTGTAAGATTTTGAAGATACAAATAAGGATTTTCTGACTGTGGTTGCTAGGTGATTGCGTTGCAAGCGCTCAGTCCAGCGTTTGTTATTGCACTTGTTGTGCTTACGTTTTCGAGTTTCCCTTAGCAGAGAATAATAGCGAAATACGGGTTATTTTGAGAGCCATTTCAAAGCAGATTTGAAACTTTTGACAATAAAACTTTGCTAAAGTGTGTACGCCGAACTTTATTCTTCCCATTGCTGTCATTAAAAATACAATACTTGCAGCAATATTTTTTATTGTTGAGCAAAGATTAAGTTACTGAAAAGTTTGAAAATTTCTTTGAAACTTCATATGGCTCTAGCATCAAAAGTAGACAAAGCTGATGAATGAACTTTTGTAGACCTATTCTAGTGATGCATTATGGTCAAGAAGATCAAAACATTTACCATGTTTAATTCCGGAGAAAAGTAATAGGCATACATATTTTATGCATCATGAGCAAACGAGGTAATCAGGAAAGACTAAAGTGGGTTTGTTTCTTCTTTTCCTTTTATATTGTGGCTACAAAACCACCGATTTGTTTAATCAAGGACGCAGATATTTATTGTAAACAACTTAATTTAAAAACTCGATAGGCTATTATAAAAAACAATTGATTTTTCAGAACTGCAAAGAAACTTTAATGAAGACAATGATATAAAAACAACAACTGTTCTGAAGTAATTGAACAATAACTTTTACAAGATATACAAAATATATTTGGACGTTATTCCAGTTTACTTTTTTTCTAGTTTGTTTTATTGTCTTTGATTTTCATATTTAACTTTTTACCCATCAGTGATTATTATTATTATTAATTACAATATTATTATTGTTAATTACAATCAACACAGGAACAAAAATTAATTTAAAAAATAGGCTTAACGTTTTAGTCTTGAATGCCATTTCTCTTAATAAAGCCTATTGCAATGTAATTATGGTTTATGTGTTTATTTCGGAAATACAGGCAAAGCTACACAAGCGCTGTCTTTGCTAGTCGTCCCTAATTTTGAACTGATAGACAAAAGTCAGTTAATCAACAACACTTACCGTGAACTCCTGGGCTACACTAATCGAACAGTAGGATTTGATAGTTACTCTTATAACGTTGTTTTGTGGCAATTTGGCGCCAACCACAGATTCACGGTAAGACACGTTAACCTATTAGCCACACCTGGCCCTTAATTATGGGAAAACGTATTGATTTATTATGTTCTGAATCGGTGACACGTGTGTCAATGATCAAATAAAAGTATAAAGATCAGCGTTTAAAGGCATTAGCTAAAGCTGTTTTCTTTTCCGGTGACAGATGTATAGCAATAATACCCACCCACACACCCCTCCTCACACACACACATGTATACGATGTGTGTATACAACACAGGAACAAAAATTAATTTAAAAAAATAGGCTTAACGTTTTCGTCTTGAATGCCATTTCTCTTAATAAAGCATATTGCAATGTAATTCTATCTATTTTTTTTCGTAAGTTAATTTGTTACTTTCCAACGTGTTTCATAAATGAACTTAGTTTTGTATAAACCGCACCAATTATTCAACTTAAGGCTCTTTGTGTAATATCTGGTTATCGTATTTACAAGCTATTGTGCAACTTAATATTCGAAATAGTTAGGAAAATTATCCTTATTAGTCTTAAAAGTCACTTATCATTCAGATTTCTTTTAAAGCCTAGAACGAAACAAAACGAAAGAAGTCTTAACCTAATGAAGTTTTTCTTTGTATTTTTTTTTGAAGCGGGAAATTTTCTTGAATGAAAATAATGTCTAAGAAACGGATTTTCTGAGAGCTCATTTTGGTCCAATTATAAAAATATTTAAGCAATTTGCACAATAGGAAAAAAAGATGACAAATGCTGACGTCTCTGATGACCTTTTAGATAGACTAAACGTAAGCGTGTATTGAAAAGATAACGGATTTTATTTGTAACTCATTTGTAGACAAAACTCACAGAGAGTACATAATTCTTATGGAAAAAAATAAAGTAATTAAATTTAAATGCTGGGATTGCGTGTAATAAAACAATGCATAATAAAATTAACCCTCAAATAAGACACGGATCAAGCTTTACAGAAAAAGTTGTTAACTATAATATTTCTTAGGAAATGCATTTATATAAAAACAAATGTTTAAGAATTTAAATAAATTTTAAACTGAATGCTATGTTTGAATGATACTCACATGTAGCTAGTTTTTTCCATCCACATTGTCAAAGAAGTGAACCGTGAAAAACAAACAAACAACACCACCTAGATTTACGTGATTTAGTTTGTTTGAAATTTCGCGCCATGCTATATGAGAGTTGACTGTTCTAGCCGTCCCTAATCTAGCAGTAATAGAAAGGGAAGTATTCGACACCACTAAATCTTGGCCTTCTATTTTACTAACGAATAGTGAGCTTGATCGTCACATTACAACGCCTCCATAGCGAGCACATTCGGGGATTCGAATCCGCGACCCACAGAGTCGAGAGCCCTAACCATCAGGCCATGCCAGACCTTAAATTCAGCTTAGTGCTGTTTGTTTGTTTGTTTTTCGTGCGAAGCTACACGAGGGCTATCTGCGCTAGCCATTCCTAATTTAGCAGTGTAAGACTAGAGGGAAGGCAACTAGTCATCACCACTCACCGCCAACTCTTGGGCTACTATTTTACCAACGAATAGTGGGATTGACTGTAACATTGTAACGCCCTCACGGCTGAAAGGGCGAGCATGTTTGGTGTGACGGGGGTTC
>NW_013666125.1:68569-82471 GCF_000517525.1 Limulus polyphemus
AACATTATAACGCCCTCACGGCTGAAAGGGCGAGCATGTTTGGTGTGACGGGGGTTCGAACCCACGACCCGCAGATTGCGAGTCGAGCGCCCTAACCACCTGGCCGTGCCGGGCTCAGCTGAGTGCAACCATTCTATATTTAGTCTTTTAAAAGTTAGATCAATTTTGTTTTGAAGATGATTTTGCTGTGAGCGTCAAGATACAGTTCATAATCACAACTAGCTTTATAAATATGCTCATCATATAAAGAAAATATCACGATTTCAAGCTTGCACGTGATGAACGACGGACATTACCTTTTGTATATATATTAAAAAAGATTATGTTGAACAAAATTAAGTCTTAACATTATTGTCTTTTTGAACCTATTATAGGCTTCATATTGTCTTCTTTTCGTGTTTTTTTTTCAACTTTCTCTTGTCCAGATTTAGAATTCTCCGAAAATGGTATAACTCATTGGTGAATCGAATCAGTAACGTGCAGAGAACATTAAAAGGGCAGGAGATCATTGACAAAAAAAGGGCACTTTTCAAGCATCGCAAGGCAATATTTGTTTTGGGGTGAGGTGGGAAAGAGGAGTTAGGGGAGACTTTGGGGACTATAGGTTGGCTCTGGCACACATAGGGTAATCAAGCGTGTCTTTTAGTAGTTGTTAGGCATTTTTGATGACTGAGAAAAAGGACACTTTTGGGGCATAAGAGCAGGAAAGCAGGGTTTGAGCCCACCTTGTGCACATTACTGAATCTAATGGCAGGTTAGACTTCATATTTATTTTTAGTACTTTAAAAGCTTGTCTGTTACGTAATACAGAAGAATAAGTTGGTAACATCAATGTTGCATATTTTTCAAATGTTAGATAAATACAGGTTCGCTCTGATGAATAAAATACAACTCAAAATACCATACATATATTTGGAGTTTGGTTCGGTTAATGATTAAACAAATTTTTTTCATTCCCATGGGATTTCTTGTTTTTAAACCTGAAATGTTGATACGAACAGAGTAGAAAAAAGAAAGACGTATTCGATTCGAATTTAAACCATTCTCAGTATTTTAACAAGCTCAAATACACTTCTTTCTTCTAGCCGCCTTTTTCAAAATTTCCACAACTCACGAGTCCTTATTTAAAATAATTCCTTTTCAAGTAAGAAAAAAAACCTGTAGAGAAGCCACTGTAGCGAATTTAATAAACTTAAAGCTGGCTTGTATGTCCTTGTTCTAGAGTTAAGTTATACATTCACGTATAAGCAAATAACGTTCGAGTTCTTTAAGCCTACCTAAGAACCAAAATTACCTTTTTGAATTCTATGTGAATTATTTTCCAAGTCTTTTGAAGCTTTGAAACGCATGGGAAACACTTGTGGAGATCCTTTAATCTTTTTCCAAGTCTAGGTGATCATTCTTTTCAAGTCTCAGGACGCTTTGAGGTAAGATTTATTGACATATTCATGTGTAAATGAATCAGAAAATCGCAGTCGATTTGTATCTTCGAAACACAGAAAGCAACGAAAAAAAAGTTTATAATCTGTGAAATAAACGCTCCTTTTTGCAACATAACGGTGAGTTTATCATAACGCTAAAATTAGAAGCTGGATCCATGCAATAAGCACAGTGCAAATAGCTTATTGTGTATACTTGCGCGCTTAAACAAACGATTGTTTATTTGTAATTAAGCACAAAGCTACACAATGGGCTATCTGTGCTCTGCCCATCACGGGTATCGAAACCCGGATTCTAGCGTTGTAAGTCCGTAGACATACCGCTGTGTCACTGGGGGGGGGGGGGCTAATCAAAGAAACCAGAATCGTGCCAACTGTCAAATTCAATTTTAACAACATGAAAAAAATTAATTTCCAGCATATATTTCCAAGATAATTTCATCATCGAGTTTTATAGTATTAAAGTTGTTACACCCTTCAAATAACAAAATATCTTAGAAAATGCTGATTATTGTTTTAAATGCAGTATCTGAATACTACTTCATTCAAAGATATATGGCCTTGTGGTTAGGGCGTTCCACTCGCAATCTCTGGGTCGCGGGTTTGAATCCCCATCACTGAACATACTAACCTTTTCAACCGCGGGGGGCGTTATAATGTAACAGTAAATCTCACTATTCGTTGGTAAAAGAGTAGTCCAAGAGTCGGCGGTGGGTGGTGTTGACTAGCTGCTTTCACTCTAGTCTATCACTGCTAAAGTAGGGATGGCTAGAGCAGATAGCTCTCGTGTAACTTTGCGCGAAATTCAAACCAAACCACAATTTCGTTTAAAAATAATCAAAAACAGTTTCATTATGGTTTGTTTATTGCGAGTATTTGCACACAGCTACACGCTAGCCTCCTTAATCTTCACTGATAGTCAACAGTACCCACCGTCAACTCTTGGGTTACTCTAATCGAATAATGGGATATGACCGTAAATCTTATACCGCACCCACGGTCCCAAAGTGCAGATATTTTGACATGCGGACTCGAACCATGGATCCACAGTCTAGCATGATAACCCCTATCTCACGTTTATCCTATTTAGTTATGGAATCCTTTTTTATCAGAGTTACAACGTTTTTGATGTAGCTAAATATTTTCACGGAGTTTTTAAGAATTGTTTTAAATTAATTGCCAACTAACAGTCTTCGAAATGTTAATTTTTTTTTAATTATATTATCAAAGCTACTACATTTTTAATTAATTATTTTCCCGAAAGTTAAAATTTTGTAAAATGAGCAAAGCCCTTGCTTGTTATTAATGCATCTAGAATTATTATTAAACAACAACAAAATTAGCGTAATAAGCGATTTACCAACAAATTATTCTATTAGATGGCAATAAACACCGTTATATTAAAGCAACTGTAAAATGATACAAAAGATAATTCTAGATAAGGCTTGTTTCAGCAATGACAATACCTTTATCACTAATGAAAACTGTCTGGGATAAACCGCTTTAACTCACATGCATTTTCTAACGTTTGTTTCGTTTTATTAGGTTTAGTTTATACTATCCAGTCCACATAAATATTAGGCGTGACGAATTAACTCAGTAGTGAGGAATGTAGAACGATTATCATCAAGATAATTTATTTTCATTTATGTCAGCAAGCGCTAAAAACTGGATTTCTACTTCATAATAATTAAAAAGTCAAGAACCAATAGCCATGGCGGGCGAAATTAAAGAAATCCAAATTAATAATTAAAAAGTCAAGAACCAACAGACACAGCGGGCGAAATTAAAAAATCCAAATTAATAATTAAAAAGTCAAGAACCAATAGACACGGCGGGCGAAATTTTAAAAAAATCCAAGTCCCTGCTCAACAATGTCTACAATACTTAAAGTCCAAGAAAAAAAACTGTTTAGTACGAATTTCTTTTACACATAAAGCAAGTTTTAACCTTACTTAATATCTTGAAATTAATATCATACACCGAAGGACCGAGTGTGGCCTGGTAGTTATCTTGCTGGACTGTGAATCTGAGGATTCATGGTTAGAGTTTCATTCCCACAAAACCGAACTTCGCTCTTTGTGTCAGTGGGTGCGTTATAAGATGGACGGCCAAATTCCATTATTCGATCGAACAAAAGTAACCCAAGAGCTGGCAGAGAGTGTTATTGAATAGTTACATTTTCTAACGTCTATCACGTCAAAACAGGATACGGCTATGAGCATTTGTTTACCTGTACGCGAAATGTTAAAACAAACAAATAAACAAAAAACAAGTCCATTCTGAGAATATTAACAAGTGTGAGAATTGCTTCATTTTCCCGAGCTATAAATAACATAGGTGTTTTAAAGTACAAGGTTAGAAATATCCTGCTTGGAACTTTAACGTGAGTCAATATCCTGTTTGGAACTCTAAATGTCACGTACTAAGGTTATATATTTAGAGATCCAAGCAGGATATTGACTAAGTCACGTACTTAGGCTAGATATTTCAAGTTCCAAGCAGGATATTGACTAAGTCACGTACTAAGACTAGATATTTCAAGTTCCAAGCAGGATATTGACTAAGTCACGTACTAAGACTAGATATTTAGAGTTCCAAGCAGGATATTGACTAAGTCACGTACTAAGACTAGATATTTAGAGTTCCAAGCAGGATATTGACTAGGTCACGTACTTAGGCTAGATATTTCCAGTTCCAAGCAGGATATTGACTAAGTCACGTACTAAGACCAGATATTTAGAGTTCCAAGCAGGATATTGACTAAGTCACGTACTAAGGCTAGATATTTAGAGTTCCAAGCAGGATATTGACTAAGTCACGTACTAAGGCTAGATTAGAATATTAATACGAAAGTACGGACAAGTAGAAGAAAAATATATTTTGACTTAGTCACGTACTAAGGTTATATATTTAGAGTTCCAAGCAGGATATTGACTAAGTTGGTCTCCTACTAGCATTTAATAAAACATGTAAAGCTAATGAAAGTTTCTGATACGAAAAGCCTGGAAACAAAAACTTTGGTTCTATGTGGTAAGCAATTCTGAAATATTCAGAAATGTTTATTAATATAGAATAGCAGAAATCAGATTATTATAGAGTTAAGTAACAGCTTGTCCAGCTAGCATATTGATTCTGACTTTTGAAATGAAATCAATTAGCTTGCTCACAAAATTATTAATTAAATTATAAGACTCTCAAAAATGTTGTTACTCGCTCAGAACATTAGAATCTTCTACAAGGTATTATTATTGTTGTTTAATATCTTTCGGATTAAACCTCTTAATTTTGTTTTGTTTTTAAGAAACGATTCTATTTGTATGGCATATCTCCAGCTCTCAGATAACACAGTGAATAATTTTCGTTACTATTTCGATAATAGTATTTTTCAAAGTGATCAAATTTTTAACAGTTTTTCTACAGGGGACAGAATAACAGTAACTTTCAAATTAAAAATCAAAAGCTTAAGTCTTGCAATTCATTCTTTGTGGAGAGCGTTCTGCTGGAGTAAGACAATTGAGTTGTGTATAATGGATGCATTATGCTTATCTTCTGGAGTGGAACTAAAAGAATGTGCTTTAAGGATGATTTTTATCAAAACATTCCCAATCCTCGGGTGTGTTTTTTCTCATACACTGAGCACTTTAGACTTGTTTCAAACGGTTCAATATCACTTTTTAGCGACAAAGAACGCGAAGAGATAAGTGTTAGATTATTCTGTTTTAAAACAAAACATACTACATTAATCAAATTTTCCCGCAGACACCACTCGTATTTACACAACGGAGTGATTTAAAGAATTAAAAACTGAAGAACAATCTATCTAAGTTTTTGAAGCGAATTATATATGAACTACTTTGAATATACAACGAACAATTGTACTTGCTAAACAGAATTCATTATTAGAATCCTGTGGTCTAAGACTCACATATTAAATCATTCTGATCCATGTCAAGTACATATTTGATTTATTTCTCATTTTTCATCGATTTGGGGCAAAATACAATTATATTTTTCAAATGAATTTATTAAATTCGTACCCCCTTTTGTTGGAAATTATAAGGGCTAAAACAATGGGCTCTTTCGGATAAAAGGTTCAGCTTCTTTTACTATTGCCATTGATCTGACGAAGAAAATTAATTCGAGATATTCCTACAGTTGTCTTTGATATGACAGACGTATTAATTCGATGCCTTCAAACTACTGACTTAGGTCTGCCATAGGGATTAATCCGATGCTTTTCTACTTCCACATTAAAAATTTATTCAATAGAGGGATTCTTATACATTTTCGGACTAATCTACGAGATATTTTATGCTTTTACTGCTTACACTAGTTCATTAAATTTTTATTTTCACCTTTTCTCAAGTCTTGGGAATATTTGTAGTGAAAAATTAAATTTTTATCAAATTTTTGTTGTTGTTGGTAAAGAAACTAATTCAGCTCTTGAAGTACATAATCATAGCCTTTTTACTTGCAAAAACAATGTTTAAATTTGAAAGCCAATTAGAGCACAGTTTAAACGAGACAAAATATTTCGTATTGTTTTTTTAATATCATTACTCCTACGCATAATTTGTTTTAGTTATGCTAAAGAACTGAACTTGTTTTTAGTCGTTAAAAATGTATTTCTGCATGAATATAAAACAGCACAGTTCCAAGGCCATTATAAGAAAATGGAGAGCAAAGAGTGCAATTGCCATGAGTTCACTCCTTTGAACTTTTTTTTTAGCTGCGGCATATCGGCTCATAGATAGGCTCTGAGTTTGTTTGTTTTTTCAAGTACAAACTTTTAGCTCATGGCTCCATCTCTTGACCGATTTGAGATCTAATTACAGCCGCGGCTATTGAGAATTCCCTCTTGTTTTAATAAGCAATGAAACACTATGCTCTTAATGCTTATGCCATTTAATTACATTTTCAATTTCAGTTTTGCTTTGACGAAGTGTTAGACCTTTCCACTATATAGTTTCTAAACGTTAATTTCTGCCATTGTTATATTTGTAGGTCCTTTAAGTTCTTGAGATGTGTTTATAACAACGCCATATGGTTATGGTGCTGGGCTGCGGATCGAAAGGGTGTCAGCTTCAGATTTAAATAAGGAGTTTTTATAGTAAAACTAAATACGGTTGAGTTTTTGATATTCTTCTTAGAGAAATGTAGGATTTAATACTGTTTAACTTTCGTACACAAACTTATTCGATAGAGGGCTGTTGATACACTAAATTTTTGACGTGAAACTGAAAGGCCCAAAACTTCAAAAATGCTCTCTTACTAAATACGAAGTCTTGTGTTGTTGGTTGATTGGACAATAACATTGGTGAATTATGAATGTAGCCTTTCGCAAAATAGCAAAAATGTCCCCATGATATATTCGATTATTGTTGCTACTTTATACATTTTGCGCAAATCGAACAAGAACTATATGCGCATAGCCTTTACTAGTTTTGAACTGACAGGCTAGATGGAAGGTAGATAGTCAACAGATCTACCGTCAATTTGGGCTCATCGAATAGTGCACTCACGGCTCTCAGGTGCAGAGCGCGTTTTTAGGGCAACATAACACTAACCATGAACCTTAGGATTCCTAGTCCACCCAAGTCCTAAGCCTCAATCATGCGTCTTCAATGGAGTGTCATATCTTTTCACTAGATAATTTATACGCATTAATTTCTGTCATTGTTATGTGTACAGGCTTTATAAGTTCTTGAGATGTGTCTATAATAAAGCTGTGCCTGGCCTAATGGTTATAGCGCTAGGCTGCGGATCAGAAGGTTCAAGGTTTGATCTGTTATAACCGCTATAAGATGCTTCACGCTTTAACCTGTGAGGTTGCTATAATTATGACAGCCAATATCGTTATTCGGTTAAGAGTAGCCACACAGACGTTGGGTATTACTGACTAATTGTTTTTCTTCTGGCTAGCATTTCTAAACTACGGATGGCTAAATCTAACCGTTTAGCCAAAATGTTACATAAAGTGCCGTTTAGGTTAAAAATGCCAGATATATGTATATAAACAATAAAGCACTCATAGATTTTATGCATGCTTATATCTTTAAATAACGTATAATACTCATATATCTATACCTTAATGTTAATCTAAGACCGAGAATTTGAGTTTCGATATAAAGATGGAAAATGCAGTGATTATTTTAGTTTATAGTTCTTAATTGCTGTGAAAATTCAATGTAAACTGTTAAAACTTACTATTATCAGGCTTTCGCTGGAAATCTCTATTTCAATACGGACTTCCTTGACAGTAGCTTTTAAGAAGTTTTTCAAAATATTTATAGAAGTTATGCGTATAAAGGTTTGTTAGGATGACCTCAAATCATGTAGGGATGTTTGGAATATCATGATGTTATTCTAGTAAACTTATAACCCCCACGATGTTATTCTAGTAAACTTAGAAACCCCCACGATATTATTCTAGTAAACTTAGAAACCCCCACGATGTTATTCTAGTAAACTTATAAAGTCTCACGATGTTATTCTAGTAAACTTATAAAGTCTCACGATGTTATTCTAGTAAACTTATAAACCCCACGATGTTATTCTAGTAAACTTAGAAACCCCCACGATGTTATTCTAGTAAACTTAGAAACCCCACGATGTTATTCTAGTAAACTTATAAAGTCTCACGATGTTATTCTAGTAAACTTAGAACCCCCCACGATGTTATTCTAGTAAACTTAGAAACCCCCACGATGTTATTCTAGTAAACTTATAAAAGCTCACGATGTTATTCTAGTAAACTTAGAAACCCCACGATGTTATTCTAGTAAACTTAGAAAGTCTCACGATGTTATTCTAGTAAACTTAGAAACCCCCACGATGTTATTCTAGTAAACTTAGAAACTCTCATGATGTTATTCTAGTTATCTTAGAAACTCTCACTATGTTATTCTAGTAAACTTATAAAGTCTCACGATGTTATTCTAGTAAACTTATAAACCCCACGATGTTATTCTAGTAAACTTAGAACCCCCACGATGTTATTCTAGTAAACTTAGAAACCCCCACGATGTTATTCTCGTAAACTTATAAAGTCTCACGATGTTATTCTAGTAAACTTATAAACCCCACGATGTTATTCTAGTAAACTTAGAAACTCTCATGATGTTATTCTAGTTATCTTAGAAACTCTCATGGTGTTATTCTAGTTATCTTAGAAACTCTCATGATGTTATTCTAGTTATCTTAGAAACTCTCATGATGTTATTCTAGTTATCTTAGAACCCCCCACGATGTTATTCTAGTAAACTTAGAAACCCCCACGATGTTATTCTAGTAAACTTATAAAGTCTCACTATGTTATTCCAGTAAACTTATAAGCTCTCACAAGGTTATTCTAGTAAACTAAGAAACTCTCAAGGTGTTATGATGCCCTATTTCAACAGGCTAGTTTATACAGTGAAGTTGGTTTAATACCATTATAAAACAGCAGCAACAACAACAACAACAACAAAAAAAAACATCACTAAGAACAAATATATATCTAAATATATATCATAAATAAAAGTTTTAATTTGATTTTTAATTTATTTATTCGTGCTTGATAATGCAGGTTTCTTGTTGTTTGTCTGTTTTCAACACAGAGCTACGCAATGGGCTATCTGTCCTGTGCCCACCACGGGTATCAAAACCCGGTTTTAGCGTTATAAGCCTTCAGACTTACCGTTGAGCCACCAGAGGGCTTCTTCTCGTTGTTGTATTGGTTAAACAAATTTCTTTCATGTCATATTTGAACTTGCATCTTTATTTTTGATTTTTTTTTATCTTGGTTACTTTATAAATTAATAAAAGAAAACAATGTTAAAGTTAAGTACAAACATTTCGGACTTGACCTCAAAAGAGGTTAAACTTGCATGCTGTTTTAAACAAAACCTTGGGTTGCTTGATTTGTCAGTGGCTTCTATCGTATAATTTAATTAAATAAAAAGATTCCAACCAGCATCTTCTACAGTAAAATGAAGACTTTAATCTTTGTTGTTCATTTTGATGAAATTTCTGAAATATTGCGATTTTTATTTACATAACCACAGAATCCGCTGTGGGATAGAAGTATTTCATTATTATTCGTAAAATATACGTTTTTATTATATTATTACGAACCCAGTATTTACTCCGAGTTTTTCCTCTTAACTAAACCATGAAGTCATGTTATATTATATAAGGAGAGATTCCAAACCTCGAAAGTTTTTGAACAAATAAGTTTTCTAAAATGGAGTTTTTAACATCGAAAAATAGTAAGAAACCGTGTTTCTGCTTTAGTATTATTATTCTGCTTTTCTCACAAGTTTCCGATAATCTGGATCTCAAAACTCCTACTTTTACTTGTTAAAAATCTGAAAAATGTCTTATTTTGCGACAGAATTGAGCAAAAATGACTCAATTCAATCGGCATATGGACATTCCAAGCATTAGGAATGGGATCGAAATTCAATAAAAACTAATTCCAGAGGAAAAACAAAACTCTTTCACTACTAAGAAAGCACATTACTGGGATTTTTGTACAAGATCTTTAATCAAACGTTTTACTTCAAACGAACTTTTCAATTAAATTGACACTTTTCCTGATACAAGTATTCTAAATAAAAGATTAAAAACTAACATAGAACATTGAATTGTTGCACAATAAAATTGGCTTTATTAAAAATAAGGTACAGCTCTAAAAATTACTTCATGCCGTCACATCTGGTCATACTCTATATGACAACCGTGCAGCTTGACAATAGTCCTGCAGCGTAATTTCTTTTGCAAAAGACTCCATCATGAGGTTGTGGTGTGTAAAGCACACCCTTCTTTCCTGCAGGCTTTCCCAGCGCCCGTATCAATAACCCAATTCCACAGAAATATACATGTGTTAAGTCCGGCAACGGCCCGGCATGGCCAGGTGGTTAGGGCCCTCGACTCACAATCTGAGGGTCGCGGGTTTGACTCCCCGTCCCACCAAACATGCTCGCTCTTTCAGCCGTGGGGGTGTTATAATGTGACAGTCAATCCCACTCTTCGTTGGTAAAAGAGTAGCCCAAGAGTTGGCGGTGGGTGGTGATGACTAGCTGCCTTCCCTGTAGTTTTACACTGCTAAATTAAGAACGTGTAGCTTTGCGCAAAATTAAAAAACAAACAAACAAACGTCCGGCAATTTGATCGGTGTGTCTTCGTATGGAATGAATGAGTATTCATTTTATTCTTTAGCTGATTGAAGTATGCGATGGTTGAACAAGTATGTCATGAAAATAACTTATATACACCAGCAAGGAATATTTTTGATTATGTTGCCTACTGACTCTTGTGTTTGTGAACTACCAAATGTTATAAAACGTCGCCCTTTGTTTACTATGGTTGGAGTGCGACTTGTTGTAGGTCTCTATCTGGATGGGCCATCAAGCTGATCCATATTCCATTGTTTTCCAATGCTATTATTGCAAGAGATATTCCCCTCTTGGAACTTCTAAATCCCCGATCTGAACGTGTTAAAAGGTTGTTACATACCCGATCAATTTTCGGTTGCATTCATCAGCCTAAAAACTGCCAAACCACGTCAAAATGTAATTCTGATACATTCCTTTTCACTGCGACTTTACACTGACTGTTTTGATATAACGTACTCAACCCTCTGTAGAATAGCTATTATGTTAATCCTATTTACTCTAGAAAAGTACACCAATTTCTGATAGAATAACTTATAATGGGTGGAGGTGTTTCGATTCCAACTTATTCTGTCCCGGACTTGATGCAACAAAAAAAACTTCATCGTGGTAAACTTTGTTTCTATCAGCATTGCTATCACATTTTTCTCCTGTCAAAATCTTATGAAAGATATCTTGTTTTAAACCAAAACCAGTGGAATTTTTTGGTGTAATATTTTTCTAGTTATAAGGAATGGGTAGCTTATCAAAAAATTATAATGCGTTATTGTTCTACTTCTTTTCATCAAAACAACGAAACATGTATATTAAAGCATAATATTAGTGAAGCATTTCAGGACACTGAGAAATGACTGATTGAAGGAAAACTATTTCAGGACACCGAGGAATGGCTGATTGAAGGAACACTATTTCAGGACGCTGAGAAATGCCTGATTGAAGAAACACTATTTCAGGACACTGAGGAATGGCTGATTGAAGGAACACTATTTCAGGACGCTGAGAAATGCCTGATTGAAGAAACACTATTTCAGGACACTGAGGAATGGCTGATTGAAGGAACACTATTTCAGGACACTGAGGAATTGCTGATTGAAGGAACAAATTTCAGGACACTGAGAAATGGCTGATTGAAGGAACACTATTTCAGGACGCTAAGAAATGGCTGATTGAAGGAACCCTATTTCAGGACACTGAGAAATAGCTGATTGAAGGAACACTATTTAAGGACGCTGAGAAATAGCTGATTGAAAGAACACTATTTAAGGACGCTGAGAAACAGCTGATTGAAGGAACACTATTTAAGGACGCTGAGAAATAGATGATTGAAGGAACACTATTTAAGGACGCTGAGAAATAGCTGATTGAAGGAACACTATTTAAGGACGCTGAGAAATAGCTGATTGAAGGAACACCATTTCGATGAATCGTCTAGCTCAACATCAGAATATTTGTTTGATTATCTATCAGTTTTTAAGTGGCCAAAAATTTGTCTGAGGAAGCGTTATTTTGTATTGTTTATAGTAGATAATATCAGGGTTAGAGATTTTATTTATATAAATGAATTAAATAAATACAAAGAATGGACCATCTTGAATTGGTTGATTCAAAACACCAAAAAGACAAACCCTACAAGGTAGCATAGTAACTACAATATCTAATACGACAAGGTTACAGTTTTGTAAATAACTGTTAATTGAATTGGTATTATGTATTCTCATGTACCATATTTTGTTGTCGTTAGATGGTGAAAAAGTTACATGCATATACATTTAGTATCAAGAAAAATAAAAAAACAGTAAACAATTTGAATTAGTTTTGATTTCATCTGGTATTTGTGACCAATAAAGAATTAAAAAATCCGCATGAACTGTTACAGTTCGTTTACCATTTTAGTTTTAAAAATACATTTACAGCACACTTTACTTTGATTCGTAAGATATTTGTGTCTGGGGTGAATGATGGAACGAGTAATTAAAACCAGTTGTTCTTGTTTCAAAAAACTAGAACGTCTGTAAGTTTTTATACAATAAACGGTTCTAGCAGAATAAATTGAACCACTGATGAGAACTTCGTGATTTAAATCTCTTTGTAGTAATGGCAAGACTTGGATAAAAATGACTAATTCGTAATTCGTCAGTGACAACAATCATAAAATACAGCCCTTTGTAGATAAAGGTAAAATGAAAGATAGCTTTAATTAACTTATTACGATCTAATTAATATTGTATGATATCTGATCATTCCTCTGTCAGCAGTGAATAAATGTGGGGTGCTTGTAGATATGTTAAAACAGTCTCGCCTGGACACCGATAGAGGGAGAGAAATAGCAGTTTATTAAAGACAGTGAAGTTTCCTTTATACACAAAATAGACAGATGTTTATACAAACAGGTTGTAATACGATTAGGTACACCAAGTCAATTTACAGAGGTATAAGAAACACGTGATATATATATATATATTCCTACAGAAGGTATCTGTACTCAGCTACTCACACAAGTATTTCTTTTACAAGTTTCTGTAAAATAAATCAGAAGGCATCTGGTGTTTTGAAATCTTACAAAGACGTTCGGTATATTTTGCGTACGAGCTTATCATATGTAAAATAGTGTGATTTATTAACATAATACACCAAATTAGTCAGATTTTCTTTTTCTTATCCAGTCTTTCTCAGCTTAGCTTTGATGAGCCAATTAATCAGTTCTTTTAAAACTGCTCTAGGTAAGTAGCATTATTTAAAAAGAAATAGTGAAAAGCACGTATGTGAACACATAGTAAACAGAATGAAAACTTTTAGAAGCTATTCTGATTTCTCGTTAAGAATTAGTTAAACTATTGGATGAATTTTGATTTCTTTTTTTGATGATTTGATTGTAGTTTATAGATTGATATTTTAACAGTAGATTTAAATAAACATCAAATGAACTACGTAAGTTCGCTAAAATTCAAAGATTTTGAATTTTCACAACACTTCAATATGGATATTATCCAAAACCAAGAACACTTCATTTCGGCATGTGAAGTACGTCTTAGAAAACGTGTGACAAAGCGATAGTGATAAACAAAACTGGATGAGAAATAAATAGATCGCTTTCGGAGCAGTTGTAAATATTTTGTTACTTCTACACCGCAAGTTCTTACATGACTTTATCGAACCCGAATGAGCTGTTACAGTTTTGTTACTTATATCTCACGAGTTCTTACATGACTTTATCGAACCCGAATGAGCTGTAACAGTTTTGTTACTTATATCTCACGAGTTCTTAAAAAAGCTTTGTCATACATAGTAATTATAATTAATTATAA
>NW_013666125.1:83280-95171 GCF_000517525.1 Limulus polyphemus
GAGCTGTAACAGTTTTGTTATTTATATCTCACGAGTTCTTACATGACTTTATCGAACCCGAATGAGCTGTAACAGTTTTGTTATTATATCTCACGAGTTCTTACATGACTTTATCGAACCCGTAACAAAACTGTTACAGCTCATTAGCTCATTCGGGTTCGATAAAGTCATGTAAGAACTCGTGAGATATAAAGTAACAGTTTTGTTACTTATATCTCACGAGTTCTTAAAAAAGCTTTGTCATACATAGTAATTATAATTAATTATAAATTTCACTCAATCGAATTACGGTTTATCTAGAGAAAATCACAGGTGGAAAAGGTAATTACCTTCATCTGTTTGTTTGTGTTTATGCGCAAAACAACGCAAAGGGCTTCAAGCTTACCGTTGAGTCATCGGAAGGTCCCCTTATCGTGAGAATTTATCTGATATTCCACTTAGGAATATACATATTTTTTTTCTGTATTCAAAAATGCTTGACTTACCTAAATTATTTTCAATCATATTCAGTTCTTAAGGCATTCTTCATAAATATTTGTTTTAGTGCAAAGTTGCACAAAGGGAATCGAATGACGGCTCATAGCGTTGCAACTTATAGCGTTGCAACTTACCGCTGACCCACAAGGGGATTGTTTGTAAAGAAATATAATCTTAAAATATTTCACTTTTTTTTAACAAGGAATAATCCTGCTACAGGTTTTATCCGAGTGACGAGTCCCAGTTTTGAATTAGATGGGTGTTATCGTTTTTATCTTAATATTTACAAACTTTACAATATTAGCTTCCACCATCTTATCACAGCTGAGTTGTTATTGTTGGCCAAAAAAATTTTCAGATATTCTTATATTTATAATAATAATAAAGATAATGATTGAAGTTAATATTTAAAGAAATATAAATACTGAACGTACGCAAATAGTTTACGGTATTTTCAATACGGTAACAACCAGTTAACGTACCTGAATAGCAGATGAATATATATATTAATTCACTGAAAAACCACATATAAATGTATTCTTGTTTCACTGCGCAGGTAATGCTTGAAACGTCAGAAGAAACATTTCACATAAATTTGAAGTGCGGGTGCTACGCAGTTTTTAATGTTCAAAAAGTTTGAGACTCATACCAACTTTTATTACGTTACAGGGTACATTCATATATATATATATACATATTCCTAAAAGAGATCAGATTACTCGGTAGAATAGTTACTTACCTGAAAAAAGAAGAAAAAAAAATTGTGGTGACGTCATCATAATGACATTTATAAATGAATGGGCGTTTTAGCATCATTATATCAAGGCTACTTTCGATAAATTGAAATATATATCAATGTCTCATGTGTTATAAAGCAGAGTCCTACTAATTCACATATAATCAAGGCCTATAAAGAACATTTGTATCAGTAAGTGTGTCTATGTTTCGATTGAAATGTCTCATTCTGAACATGGTAAAGATTATGTGTACGTACTAATAACCATGTGGTTGTTGAAACTTACAGTTACCGTATAATCCACACATGTATAATGCTGAAACTTACAGTTACCGTATAATCCACACATGTATAATGCTGAAACTTACAGTTACCGTATAATCCACACACGTATAATGCTGAAACTTACAGTTACCGTATAATCCACACACGTATAATGCTGAAACTTACAGTTACCGTATAATCCACACATGTATAATGCTGAAACTTACAGTTACCGTATAATCCACACATGTATAATGTTGAAACTTACAGTTACCGTATAATCCACACACGTATAATGCTGAAACTTACAGTTACCGTATAATCCACACATGTATAAATGCTTAGCATATTATTATTGCTCTAAGGATCTGTACAAGTAATGTTCCATTCATTTACAAAAGAAAGAAAATGAAACAACAACAACAACACGTTCATAAACTCCATAATTGAAACTGATATGGTTGTTATGGAGAGATCACAGATGGCGCTCATGTTGAGTTCTCGGTATGGTCTCTACCAAAAAAAAAAAAATGTTCACGAAGTTTCTTTACACGCTCTTGATATCACCATGTGAAAATTTTGAGCTTGATTTTAATTAGTCTTCGAATTATCTGCCTCAAATGTTCTTTATTTTAGTTGTCTTGGCAGCATCACTCTCGTGCTCAGAAGCTTTTTCTAAAGACAGAAGATTTGTGTACTTAGCACCCATAAAGTTGTACATCTAGAGTTTGCCAAATTCTTTGGAGTCCACACACAAAAAGAGAAAGAAACTGCGCAGAAGTGAGAGTTTCAGACTTGTTCAGGCTACGTCGTACTATAAATAATGCCATCAAGTTATTTGGCTGTGAAATACTGCTGGCACACTGATTTTTGTTCTTGAAGTTAGGCTTAACGCGATGTTCTTAAGGGCATCGGAAAATCCTGACTATACACAACATTTTAAGCTCGACGTAATGTTGTTTCAGAAAAGAACAGATTCATTTCTAGAAAAGAAAAGCTCAAGAACAAGGAAAAATCTTCACTTTCGAATAACGAGTTCATAGTTGAGGAGAATAGCCTAAATTTTTTCTTTGCAAGAACAGATGAATTTCCCTAAAATTAGGCCTATCGTTATCGTTTCTCTGCCAACATTCTCGCATGAGGTCATAAATCTCTTTAGGGCAGTTAGGAGGTTGAGAGGGCAACACGTGTTGACCATCGTTGTGATAGAAATGTCCCACGTTCTCGATCACTTGTTCATCACCCAAATCCGAATAGGGCTGTTGCCTGGCGAAAGTAAGGATTTCCCACAGAGTAACGGCGAAGGACCAGACGTCAGTTCTAGTCGTAAATTTACCCTGGAATAACGAACAAGGATTTAGAAAATTCATACAGCGTCCGTAAGTATAACCATCAATATCATTTTAATGTATAAAATACCACCTAGGAAAAGAAAAAAACATCCGTGTGGGTTTTAGATTATTTCGCCTTTTACTGTTTTCATATATGAATACCCATTACATGATTTATCCTTATTCCTCAATTAATTGTAAGATTTTCACTTAGATCATTCTTTAAATTATATGTTACAAAATGCTGCAACAGATAGCGATTTATTATTTTAATAAAGTTCATAAAAAGCTGCTTTTTTTGTTTGTTTGTTTTAGAATGTCTGCTCAAATCTACACAAAGCTATTTGCTCATCGCCGACCCTAAATTTGAGCTGAAGGACTAGAATGAATGCATCTAATCAACAACGTGCACTGCGAACTCTTGAGATAGTTTTGTCTAACCAAATAGTGGGATTTAATCGTCTCTCTCATAGCGAAACCGCGGCCCCACAGTGCAGAGCGCGTTTACTTTTGTGGCAGCGAGCAGTGAACCCGCAACTAACCACTAGACCGGACATGAACTGACCGTCTTTTTTCACACATCAGCGCCACCACAGTGTATACAATAACTTTACAGATTGCAATGTGTACTGATCAACTATTACATTGTCTAAGCGAAAGTTCTTTAAATTTCGGGGGGGGGGGGGATGAACAAAATAAACAAACATAAAAATTAACAAAAATATGGTTTCAGGTTTTCAATATATCCGGAGAAAGTAAGTGATTTTAAAGATTATATTTTTTCCTTAGCGGCTTTTAGCATAAATTAAACACTTTTTTTGGAGATATGCTGAGATAACATAGAAAACAATGCGATAAAAGTTATGTTTTCATACACAGTTTTGTGATTTAAATCGTTAGATATCCTGAAATACAATACTACCAGTCTTCCGGTGGGACAGCGGTAAGTTTATGGACTTACAACACTAAAATCCGGGGTTCGATACCACGCGGTGGACACAGCAGATAGCCCAAACAATAATAGCTCATGTGCATCATTTGAACTGACAAAAACGTATATTTAACAACATACATACTGGATCATAAATATGAAGGTATAATAAAGTTGATAGGGTTTTCTTTAGATATATTACGAAATATTGACATAAGACTGATCACATGTGAAAATATAGCCACTGTTCTACTACTTTAACAAACTAGAGTACAGCCTGTGCAGTCGTTCTGATGCTGACAAATAATGAGCTTATGACCGATTTTACCGAATAGCGTTGCTGTCGGGCGTAATTGTTCAAGCCCATGACTTGTTTGTTTTTATTTTTCATAATTTGATTTTCGAATGGAATGTCCTTTGACATTAACCAACCCGGGAACTAAATGTATTTAAGCAATTTCAACCTTACAATAACCAATCTAATTTTCATTGTTCATTTTCCACTTTGTTTGTTTGTTTGTTTTTTGTCATTGGAATTTGTAAACCGCAAAACCAGAACTTACCAGCAAGATGCTTTCCCAAGCCATCCATCGGATAGGAAGCATTGCCCTTCCCTCGATCCGATAGTAGTCAGCCGTGTAAAGGTCCCTACTCATGCCGAAGTCTGCCACCTTGATGGTGTAGGCTCTGCCCACCAGGCAGTTGCGAGTCGCTAAATCTCTGTGCACGAAGTTAAGTAACTCCAGGTATTTCATTCCCGATGCTACCTGGGTTGCCATATAGATAAGGCTGCCGTAGCTATAGGTACAGGACAGAAATATCAGATATTGTTGTGTTAGCCAATGGTTATTCTTAAATTAACGCAATCATAATGCTCTTAGAGATTTCATTGTTCGTTAACAATAATTAGTTTGTAATTTAAGTTTGAAGAGAATGGCAAGATTCAGATTCTTATCTAATTATCAGTAACTAAGATTGTTTTCTAATTATCAGTAACTAAATAATATGTCAAATTGTTTTCTAATTATCAGTAATTAAATAATATGTCAGATTGTTTTCTAATTATCAGTAACTAAGTAATGTGTTATATATATATATATATATATATATATTTCTTCTGAGTAGTTAGCAAAAGAAACTTACTCTAAGATTTAGATCTTAGCATGTAAAGGAATGGTTAGAATTAGATCAACAAAGTTGCTAATTTCAACATTTAGTGATGGATGAAGATGAAATGACTGACCTCAGGGTTTTGGCGTTCACCGATCTGTAAGCTGCACCTTCAGGAATGTGTTGTTGGAGAAACTGATTAAGGTCACCATTTTCCATGTATTCCACAATCATTCCCAGTGGTTCCTCGCGTGTGCACACCCCCAGCACGTGCACAATGTTGGGATCACGGAGCCGGGAGAGGATCTTGACCTCCTTGTAAAAGTCATTTCTAGCCTGTTCAGACGCATTCTGTCGCAAAGTCTTGACCGCTACCAAGGTCTTGTTACCGTAGCAAGGCACATCGACCAATTCAGGAATACCTTCTGCCTCACAGAGGTGGACCTTGAAAAAAGAGGAAGGATCAACTAAACAGGTTCTTCAATCTCTACTTCTTTAAGTTTTATATCTGTCACTTGTTAGAACAACAGAGGTTGAAATACTTTTAGGTTTCTGGTTTGATTTACAATGAAGTATGATTTAGCAGGCGTTGTTTAAGTCGTATTCAGTTGCAACACATAAAAAATCTCCGTTTAAAAATAGTTTTAAAAAAATAACCAGTCGAAAGTGAGGGTTCTTTACTCTCAAAATAAAACATGTTTTGAAAGGTGTTTATGAATATTAAACAACAACAACAACAACAAAAAAACTCTCTGATTTTCGAAATTATTCATTTAGTAAAGATGCTTAACAACCTTTATTGCTGCATAATGTTTGTTGCTATGGAGATGTGGAGTGTATAGATTACTAACGCTGCATAATGTTTGTTGCTATGGAGATGTGGAGTGTATGGGTTACTATAGAAAAAGACGTGGACTGACACATTTAAAGCTTTCTAGTTGAAAATAATGGCGAGATATTTCAGCAGTATGTTTTGTTTTCATCTTAGCACTACGTACTTTGTTTTTTCAAGGTAGCTTCGTACAGCGTTTCAAATACGACTTTTGGTAACGTGGTTCAAACGATATATAAAATCACGGTATCAACATTCCCCGGATTAACTGGTAAATTAGGCTTGTAGCTCTTTATGTATGTGTGTATGTTCAGCTAACTTCTCTCTCAGTTCCGGATTTAGCAGTACCAAACTTGGCGGGTGGACTCGGAGCAGTACGAGGATGGCCTATTAAGGGGGCTAACGCCCACAGACGGTCACCTAGACGATATGGGATCTAAGGGTAAGTTTTCTGGGTCGCTGAACCCGCATCTGGCACCGTATTCTGTGTTCTTGGTTCTTCCTCAGGATTTCGGGTGTGTCATGTTTGAAACTGTGTTCACGCCCCCACTCGCAAGCTAGCGGCTCCAAATTTAGCACGATCGCCCAGGTACGACGAGCAGATCTCCTAACAGTAGCTATAGAAGTAATTGGGAATAATGGAGAAACTTGGGCCTCTGTGGATCATGAGGGGCCTTTGAAGCCGCAAATAATAAAAACTACTTTTGATACGTACAGCTCTACCTGCTGGAAATGTCCATTAACACTTAGTTACTGATTAGGGAAAAACGCACTTGTATTTAGATCATTCATCCTGTGAAAACAAGTATCATCAAAAAATAAATATATTAATCTGTGGAACACAAAATATATTATTCTTCCTTTCCAAACAGCTTACTTAATTGGATGCTACAAAACCGTATGAAGTGAGGGGGACACTTTCCAATCTGTTCCAGTAAAAATGCATCATAATTAAGAAAATTGCTCTCAGGAAAAGCAAGATAACGTATACAATATAATCCAGCAACCAATAGATTCCAGGGCCATAAGACGAACCTTAGACCCCGTCCCGTAATGTGTACGCCCCTGGCGCATAAACCTTGGCTCTCCACTTTTAATTTGCCTCATACACCTCTCACCGATATATCCCTTAAGTTATGAAAAATCTTTATCAAATAATCTTATAAATGCTTCTTAGATTTTAATGATGGAATGAGTTGTTGAAAAGTGTTTTGTGGCATTCTTATCAAACACCCAGAGTGTTTATTATAGTGAACAAAAAACCTAACCTCTCTCTCTCTCCAATTGTCATAAGTATCATTACTTTTCTCTACATTAAATTTGATACAAAATCTGATTAAAACAATATTTCATCATAAACGCAGTGACTTAGCTTCATTATCTGAATTACGCAAATCTGAACAGACTAGAGATAGACACCTACCTCTCCAAACTGGCCCTCCCCGAGTTTCTCCAGAAACTTCAGTCTGTGTCTAGGAATCTCCCGGACAGGAGGTTCTTCTCTATTGAGCAGTTCTACATTAGGCACAGCGTAAACGGTGCTACCGCTCACCCCTTGAATGTTGGGAAGTTTGACAACATCTGTAGCTGCATAATGTTTTTCGCTAGGATGATGCGGGGGCTTAACCAGTGTTTGGGGGAAGTTCACAGGTGTTGGAGGTGGGTGACAAAGAGGTGTCGAGGGCTTCTGAACATCAGGAACGGCGTATTCCCTAGATGTTGTGGAGTCTGCGGGTGGAAATAAAAGGCACTCATATAGTATAAACAAATGTAGTGGAAAAAAACTGAAATATGATTAACTAGGCAGGAAACGAATTTTTGCAAATATTTTGTTGATTTTTGCATAGACACACGTATCAAGCTTTTTCTTAACAGTTGGTAAGTATAGTTTATAGTGTAGTTGGGTAGTTATAGTGTTAGCAAAGCTGGCACAGTTTTTATGCAAATGTAGAACCATTGTGCACAACAAGTTAAAGTTCTCTTTTATAATACAATACAAAAACTGTACTTTAAGTACAAGTGGCTGAATTGTGGCTATAAAATCCTTATTTTCTCTGCAACAACAAAAAACAGAACTCACATTTAACAATGAAGAAACTGTGTTCAATTGTGAGAAGTGCTTACCATTACTATATATTCCTCCGAAAGGCTTGAAGTCCTGGGGCTCCTGGTAAAGCAGCTTGTCGGGGTCAGCGTCATCCAGCGCCACCTGGCCGTAGACATTGCCATTAGCTTGACGTCCCACGGGTGAACACGGTGAATAGCTGATTCCCAGATCCTTGGTGAATCGCATAACACCGTACACCTGAGGTTACTGATACGTACAACACAACCCCCCTCCCCCCTCGCGGTATAACCTTAAATCTCCACTCCAGAAAACTTCTTATATTATTAATATCAATTTTAATGTTAATAAACCAATCAGGTTTCTTGAAATTTTGAAATATTTTAGTAATACCAAAATGTCTTTCTACAAAATTAATTAACATTTTTACAGTTAATGGATCTCTTAATTTACTTAAAGGTTTCAAATATCTTAAAAATGCATTAATGTTATGGTAATTACATATATATATATATATAGATGGACACTCTAACCCGAAATACAGGTAATTATTTGAAAAAATACCGTTGAATTAACGTGAAAAAAAGGAAACTTGTATAATGACATTTCATCCGCACCTTAACAAAATTTCCCCAAATATTCAATCTTTCACAATTCTAATAATTATTTCTAGATAGAGATCTAAGTATTAACACTAATTTTTCTACGATTTTCATTTATAATATAGGAGAATGTGATACACTTAAAAAAAACATATTTACATAATTAGGAACATCGAAGTAACTTTCCACCATATATTTTTTTTCATTATTTGTTGAATTTCTCGAAGGCTGTCTGAACTAGCCGTCCATATTTAGAAGTGATAGGCTAGAGGGAAGGCAACACCCACCGTCAACACTTGGGCTGCTCTTTTACCAACTAAAAGTGAGAGTGGTCGTCACATTAATAACGCCCCACAGCTTAAAGGGCGAGCATGTTCGGTGAAGGATTCGAACACGCGACCTTCTTATTGTGAGTCGAGCGCCTTAACTACCAGACCATGCCAAGCCGCCGTGATATATTTTATATAAATCTAAAAGGAATATCTTTTTTGAAAACACGCTGCTAACGATTGTTAGTGGTTTCAGGATGTTTGCACTAAGCTACACAAAGAGCTACCTGCACATAACAGCACCCAGTGCTAACTCTTAGGCTACTCTAAACTCAAAGAGCTGAGGGCTTATTGTAGCAACGGTCACGCTAACTATTGGGCCACACCCGGCCCTACTGCAAAAGAACCCCTGTGTTGTTGGCATCTTTCAGCGCCTTTTATAGTCTTATAGTTATCTGTGTTATAAGACTTAGATGACGATATTAACATCAGTAACTGAACCTTTGTTAATTATGTTTGATAGCTAATGTTCGGGTACAACTGTCTAACAGCAACGAAGCCTTTTACTGCACAGTGATGACTGAAATGTCTCAATATTAATTTATTCTCATAGTTATAAATGAGTTTTGTTTGGGAAAAGTATTGGATTATAAAATAATAGTCAAATATCAATGAGCATCTAAACATACACTTTTATAAAATGTTCGTTTTTTATAATGGCGATAGAAAATGCATTTATGATTTCCTAATTTTTATCTTTGGTTGTGTAATTAGAAAACATTTTTGCTTTAAAAGTGTAACAAGCCGAAATTTTTCTATGTAAAAATAGTAGCACACACAAAAGCCCCCCAGTGGCACAGCGGTATGTCTGTGGACTTACAACGCTAGAATCCGGGTTTCGATACCCGTGGTGGGCAGAGCACAGATAGCCCATTGTATAGCTTTGTGCTTAATTACAAACAAACAAACAAACACAAAATAATCGTTAAATAAGATTAAAATTTCGGTCGGCTGAGGTTTAAAATAGTATTAATTATTCGTTCAGTAAGTAGCTGTTTAACAGAAAATGCTATAACCAGTTTTTTTTTTATTGTAAGGATGAGGGTTACAATTACCTTAGCAAATTTCAAGGCGTCGTCTAGCATTCTGTGAAAATTTTATAAATCAAACGTACTTAGTCCCCCTTGACTGCACAGCGGCTTGACTTACCTTCATATTAATGGTGACTCTGTTCTCCACGGGCTTGAGCATGGTGTGAGGTGTTGTGTGTTTTCGACGACGATTACGAGCGATGATGATGAAGATCACGATGATAAGGAGAAGAATAACCGCAGCTAAAACGCCAATGACCAGTCCTACGTACTGGCTGGATAGGGAGTCATCATTCATCGCCGTACTTACTAAACGTAAAAAAAACACTTTATACCAAACAATGAAAATGTCCATGAGTTGGAGAACTGGCTCCAACTTACTAAACGTAAAAAAAACACTTTATACTAAACAATGAAAATGTCCATGAGTTGGAGAACTGGCTCCAACTTACTGAACGTGAAAAAAAACACTTTATACTAAACAATGAAAATGGCCATGAGTTGGAGAACTGGCTCCAACTTACTAAACGTAAAAAAAAACACTTTATACTAAACAATGAAAATGGCCATGAGTTGGAGAACTGGCTCCAACTTACTAAACGTAAAAAAAAACCCAAAAAAACTTTATACCAAACAATGAAAATGTCCATGTATTGGAGAACTGGCTCCGACTTACTAAACGTGAAAAAAAAACAACACTTTATGTCAAACATTGAAAATGTCCATGAGTTGGAGAACTGGCTCCATTAGTAGTGCTTGCCTGAAGCAACTCTGTATTTATTTCATCCAAATTTTAACCAGAACTGGTGGGTTTAATAATTTATTATTTATTTCCTACATTTTTGCTGTCAGGTAAAAGTAATTTTCAGTTTCATATTCCAAATTATTATAATGATATTAATAAAACTCTTTGGCTCTATAGATTAATTTTCACAATACCAGTAAGAAGTATACCTATAGGCGGCGCTGCAGGAGGTTCTTCTTCTGTGAAGTTCCCTTGGGCTGGAACTGAAAAAGAAAACGAATATAACTGTTTCGTGCACATTTCCTTTTTTTCAATGCAATATATTTTTAATTCATCAGACTCACTAGTTTACAAGTATATCAGTCTCTCAAGCTATATTAATGAGAGGTTCTAATTTTAATACTTATCAGACTAGTTATTTATTAGACTTATTTGCCATTATCTCATGATATGGGATATTCTTGCGCACAGGAAAAATAGATCTGAATTATTGTAACATATTGCATACTTAACCTCATGGACTGCAATTTTATACAACAAAGCATATCCGTTTTTCATGAGTATCGTAAACAACTTTATTTTTCGATAGTCACTGTAATGTCCTAATAGCTTTACCAGTATGCGACACCATATCTACACATCCAGTTAAGCGAAAGCTACGAATATAGGGAACATAGGCCTCACTCAGTTCACTACGAGATTTAGAACAAGCATAGAAAACGTAATGAACTTCATCAATCTCTGTTTCATGCCGACTATCAGAGGAAATAGTCATCACGTATACATTACATTTCTCTTTCATCTTCAACTTAGGATCCGACACATATCGGCACGGCAGGGTTCAGACGAAGGAAGTTTTCGAACTACTGATCCGGACGAATTATTGTGTTAACAAAAAAGGAACTACGGCGGTTTAAACTTTCCGAACATGTTCTGGTTGAAGACTTATAAAGCATGGTCTTCCTTTCTGGAATCCTGGAAAGAGGCCACCTACCGACTATTTCCAGGAAGCTCAGCAAATAAAATATTATTACATCATTTTGTGAAAGCGGTAATTCCTTAAACATTTTAAAACATTACATTAAATGAAGTTTAAGTTTTAACTGACATTATGGTTATATCGTGAAGAATTACAATAAAATACGAACAGACACTACGGTACAGTGTACACTAAAATACGATCAGCACTAGGATACAATATACACTAAAATACGACCAGCACTAGGATACAATGTACACTAAAATACGACCAGCACTAAGATACAATGTACACTAAAATACGAACAGACACTAGGATACAATTTTAGTGTACATTGTATCCTAGTGTCTGTTCGTATTTTAGTGTACATTGTATCCTAGTGTCTGTTCGTATTTTAGTGTACATTGTATCCTAGTGTCTGTTCGTATTTTAGTGTACATTACGAACAGACACTAGGAT
>NW_013666125.1:96171-108386 GCF_000517525.1 Limulus polyphemus
ATATTCGTTTGACATCAATGTTCTTCCCTTTTCTTCAGATTGTTTGTATTTTTTGTTAACAAACATAATAATAAACAATTTTTATTATAGTAAATGAAATAATAATTTGATCTGAGTAAGAGTTTTTTTCCCTCCCGATTTATAAAAAAATAATATTATTTTCGACATCTGCGTAGCTGAATTATGGAAAATCCGTTATTAAAACTTTTATAAAGTTTAAATTCGCAGGCCTGTGTAATCTAGTCAAAGGAGATGCACGTTTGATACTATATATATAATTTGAACCATAGTTTATTTAAAGCAGATACTCATCCTCTTAAGTATTTCAGTTTTATAGATGTAAGTTATAACGAAAGTCTTCAAGATAAATGAAGATCATATTGATAACAGACTTAACAAACTATCCTAACGACGGTTTAAAACTATGTGTAAAAACCTTAAGGAAGACACTGGTCTGTATCGAATCGTTTGGCAGGCTTTTTAACTATTAGGTTTAAATTCAGTTGTTTTAACCTTTTGTGTTGTTAAATTTAACACCACATGAACATGTCTGATATGCTTATTTGAAGAGAAGAGTTGACAACATTACAGTGAAGAATCTAAATACATATTATGTGTATATACTACAGTGTCTGTCCATCAATTTTCACTCTCCATAATTTTAATATTAAGGACAGAATACTTCAATATTAATATAAAATAGCATTATTATTGTTGTGAAAAGTAATTAAAAATAAGCCCTTCAAGCAGAAAAACGTAAATCGAGTGATTATAGATCAGTATTTTGAGGTGAACAGATTTAGGTTTAGTCATACACATACACATGCACACGAGACTAATGAGCATTGAGTGTTTGTATGACAGTAGGTTCTTGTTTACGTAATAATGGAATAGTTGAAAAATAGAAACTTCAACACTATCTATAAAATCCATTTGGAATTTTCTACTCGTTACATATCGTTTACTTTCTAACACGGCTAAGACTCTCGTTAACACCGGAATATGGATTTTGCGTTTATTGGAGATACGGTTTTGTTCTCCGAGAAAGAAAGTAGGGATACTTTAGAAAGGAATAGCGCAATTTAAAACTCCATGGTTACCACCACCGTCTTTTGTTTAGATACGGTTTTGTTCTCCGAGAAAGAAAGTAGGGATACTTTAGAAAGGAATAGCGCAATTTAAAACTCCATGGTTACCACCACCGTCTTTTGTTTAGATACGGTTTTGTTCTCCGAGGAAGAAAGTAGGGATACTTTAGAAAGGAATAGCGCAATTTAAAACTCCATGGTTACCACCACCGTCTTTTGTTTAGATACGGTTTTGTTCTCCGAGAAAGAAAGTAGGGATACTTTAGAAAGGAATAGCGCAATTTAAAACTCCATGGTTACCACCACCGTCTTTTGTTTATTCTCCTACATCACACGAGAAATTCACTTTGAATGTTGTTATTTTCACTTACCCTGATGTAGGCACAATGATTAATTCAACTAATCATTACATTTTTTAATATGCTTAGTGGTGAAACTTGCTATAACCAAAATAAATGCGTCTTGCTTTAAGCTTTCTTTTTTCGTTGCACACGTACCATAAGCTTTTTCAAAAGTACATCAGGATCTCTGTAAAAGAGGCCAGGATAGTAAATGTAATGCTCAACTGTATAACTACTAATCTGCTCACCGGAGGAAAAGGAGACTTCGCTGATGAGGATCCAACGGGAGGCGAATGTCAACTCGACCTTTACAAACTTGCCAATCCGGTGATGTAAGAAGATTGTCACATTGCGAGCCTTGTCGCTATACGTGTCGGCCATGTAGGAGAAGCGGAGAGGATCATCCAGGTAGTACTTGCCTCCGATGCTGAACCATAGCCTGGCGGTGGAGAATACTTGAACATCTTTGGTGTACAGATTGTTACAGTGGAAGTAGAGTGAAGAAAAGTTACGAACTGAGTCGAAGGCAAACACAATCTCTAGAGGCCTGGAATAGGATGTGTCGTTCTTCCATCCCACCCACTCATAGCCTGACAAAAAAAGAGAAAATGACAAGAATAACTCTTGTTTTATGGAATCGGTCATAAAAATAAAAATATGTAAAAAGACAGATAGTTGGGAACATAAAGAGATTAGAAATTAGTTAAGTAGTAGATAGGTAGTATTTGATAGGTAGTGGTAGATAGATAGTGTTAAATAGGTAGTGGTAGATAGGTGGTAGGTGATAGGTAAAAACAGATAGGTGGTAGTTGATAGGTGCTAGTAGATAGGTGGTACTTGATAGGTAGTAGTAGATAGGTGGTGGTTGATAGGTGGTAGTAGATAGGTGGTAGTAGATTGGTAGTGGTAGATAGGTGGTAGTAGATAGGTAGTGGTAGATAGGTAGTAGTAGATAGGTGGTGGTTGATGGGTAGTAGTAGATAGGTAGTGGTAGATAGTTAGTAGATAGATAGTAGTAAATAGGTGGTAGTAGATAGGTGGTAGTTGATAGGTAGTAGTAGATAGGTGGTGGTTGATAGGTAGTAGTAGATAGGTAGTGGTAGATAGTTAGTAGTAGATAGGTAGTGGTAGATAGGTAGTAGATAGATAGTAGTAGATAGGTGGTAGTTGATAGGTAGTGGTAGATAGGTAGTAGATAGATAGTGTTAAATAGGTAGTGGTAGATAGATGGTAGTTGATAGGTAAAAACAGATAGGTGGTAGTTGATAGGTGCTAGTAGATAGGTGGTACTTGATAGGTAGTAGTAGATAGGTGGTAGTAGATAGGTGGTGGTTGATAGGTGGTAGTAGATAGGTGGTAGTAGATAGGTAGTGGTAGATAGGTGGTAGTCGATAGGTGGTAGTAGATAGGTAGTGGTAGATAGGTGGTGGTTGATGGGTAGTAGTAGATAAGTAGTGGTAGATAGATAGGTGGTAGTAGTAGATAGATAGGTGGTAGTAGTAGATAGATAGGTGATAGTAGTAGATAGGTAGTGGTAGATAGGTGGTAGTAGATAAGTAGTTGTAGATAGGTAGTGGTAAATAGGTGGTAGTAGATAAGTAGTTGTAGATAGTTGTAGTAGATAAGTAGTGGTAGATAGGTGGTAGTAGGTAGATAATATAGACAGCTACTCGTATTCATATGTAATCAAAGGGATTAAAAAAGTGAGCATAATTGAATATGTTAATGAAAATATAAACCAGTAGGTTAGCAGATATATTGATAAATAAATATCTTGAGAGATAGAAAAAGTACATAGTATTAATGTAATGTGTAATTGGAAGCTTGAGATATTAGAATATATATTGTCTGTTTACAAGTTAGTGATAGTGAGAATCCAACGTTTACATATTTTAGAAGACAGAAAAATATATAAAAACAGAGAATCTTATACAATAACAAAGAACCGAATCAAAATGAGACACTTAAGGCTATCAAAAATAGATGGATTTTGTAAACTGTAGCTTACTGATTTAAACAGTGACCCTTTCTGTAACCAGAAATAGGCAAACGATGAAAGATCACATCCGCCAGCTGATATATCGGTTGTTCTTTTCACAATGAGAAATAGTATAGGAAGGTAAAAAATATTTATGTTGCATGTAAAAACATTATATTAGATGCAGTTTAAGTTTTAACTGACATTATGGTTATATCGTGAAGAATTACAATAAATCAGGGTACTATATCAGGTTTCAAGAACTTTGTCGGTCGTATTGTTGATAATTGCAGGTAAATCAGGGTACTATGTCAGGTTTCAAGAACTTTATCGGTCGTATTGTTGATAATTGCAGGTAAATCAGGGTACTATATCAGGTTTCAAGAACTTTATCGGTCGTATTGTTGATAACTGCAGGTAAATCAGATGAACATACCAGGTTTCAAGAACTTTATCGGTCGTACTGTTGATAATTGCAGGTAAATCAGATGAACATATCAGATCCGAAAACACTTTATTGGACGTATTGTGGATAACAGAGGTAAATTAGGGTACTATAATAACGTAAACTTTGAAATCCTATCAAGAACTGTGTTAACTATATTTTATAGAAATCCACAGAACAAATTTCTGAAAACAAATGCATTAACGAAATTCATTACACCTGTATTTATAAGTTGACACATACCTTTCCCATGGCCGTGAACGTCCGCTTTAAAATTATTATCACCTTCGATTCCGTCAGTCAACTGACCAAGCCCACCGTTGAGGTAGCTGTCGTCCTTGACCCCGTCATAAGTATTGTCAGACAGGTCAAGTTCTAGGCCACGCCTTTCCCCTTGAGGCATGGAGTACGAGATAATTCCTTCTGTTCGAAATAAATAAACCGTATTTTATTTATCATCACTATGAACATCGGTGTTCTAAGTTCGAACTAAATTGTGATTGAAGAAACTTTTATTGTTTGCCTTGAGCTCTTAAGTTAGACGTACAAGATTAGGAGTTGAATGGCTTAATTTAACACATCTAAACGTTTACCCAGATGACGCAAACTAAGTAGAAAAACAGCATAATGATAATAAAACTCCTGTAGTTTAATACGTATTGAAGAAAGACAAAATGTATCGTATCAAAATTCATTATTCACGACGCTTTGAACGTCAATGATGATGTATAATAATTATGTAAACTCTAGTCTTCGTATCATAGAATACTTTAAACATAAGGTAACTCAGTATGAGGATTACAGTTTGTTTTCGTAACCTAGGCAGCTTTAGGATTGTAACTACCACTTTTAACGCCTCGTTGGTCCGCTACTGAGTTTGTTAGGAACTTAAAATAAGTATATAAAATAACTAGAGTGAAAAGTGAGGACATTAGATGTATAAATTTGTTTTCTATTTATAGCAGTTCGAACTAGCTCCATAAATAGTCCCTTCTGACCCATTCGCTGTTAAAAGAAGACGGTAGTATCACTGAGTTGTTAACAACGTGGACCGGAAAACACGAATCTTTACTGCTCGGTAATAAAACTGATATTTGCATCCTCGTATCATTACTTTAAATTCTACAGTATCAACATCTTGATTTAAATATTCTATTTAACTACAAGCGATCTATAATAGCCAAAAACATTTACACGAAGGACAAAAAAAGAAAAGTACGAAGCAGGGATGTTTATGTATTACTTATTGGAAAACGAATCAGTGCTGAAGGTTTCTTTTTATTTTGTTAAAAGCATACTACCTGGTCGTTATCTTCTATCGCTTCACTTTAAATCACAAGAAAGTGAACAAAGCAATTCCGTTGGAAATGAGTTTCAAGAAGTGTCTTAAAAATTAAAACTTTATCGATCTCAACTCTTAAAGAAAGCTGCTGTAAAGTGAAAATTCTAAAAAATAAAATTTATTTAAAAGGGGCAGTAATTTAGAAACATATGATAAATCGGATGTGGCAAACCAGGTTCGATTATGTGGAATTACAACTAATAGCAGTGGATTCACAATTACAACTAATAGCAGTGGATCCAGAATTTTCGGTAAGGGGTGTGTATGTGCTCTTCCACTAGGTCATGAAACTTTTCGATAAAAATCACTTCATATATTATGTCTAAGGATATCTTTGTTTAGTTGTCCATCGGAAAATGGGGGGGGGGAGGATTGTAACTCCTCAACCCCACCTGGATCCACTAATGACTAAGACATTACATAATCTTTACTCGACCAATACTTGCACGTTGCTATGATTTTTCTGATGCAATCAAAAGTCGTATTTCTCGGTTTTACTAAACTCTGAGAAGATTTCTTTATCGAATTACCTGAACTCAGAGTTGTTGTTTTTTTTCCTAAAAAGGAATGTGGAAAGGAAGAGAAAAAGCTATTTATTATAATTTATTTTACAGAAAATCATAACCATATATTCTTTAAAGAAAGAAGTGATTAATTTCCCAAGTCAACTTTTTCTGGAGGTGTTGAAGACGGTAAATAATTTATAAAATTAAATAACACACTTTTATTTATTGTTTTTATATAAAATACGTGTTTTGAAAATAATGTCCAATGTTCTTAATTTTTGTGCTAAGTGCACATGAGATAAATTAATACTATGATTAATCATAAATTTTGTTTTTCCCAATGCAGGCTTTCGAATTATTACTAACTTTTAATCAAACCAAG
The DNA here is from genome assembly GCF_000517525.1 of Limulus polyphemus. NCBI lineage: Eukaryota > Metazoa > Arthropoda > Merostomata > Xiphosura > Limulidae > Limulus > Limulus polyphemus. Next base: position 102,254 of record NW_013666125.1, read on the forward strand.
CTACCTTCATACAGAAATATAGCTAAGTTAACATATTATTTTGTTTGTTCGTTGTTAAGCCCAAAGCTAAACAATGAGCTATCTGCGCTCTCCTCACCGGGGGTATTGAAACCCGATTTTTAGTGTTATAAACCCTCATACTTGCCTCTGAGCCATCTGAAAGATAATGTACTGTTCTTATCTTCTTACTTAAAGTGGGTTAATATTGTTAACAGCGCTGATAACTAACTGATGAAACAATGCTTTCTAATACTGTTCTTATCTTCTTACTTATAGTGATTAGAAAGCATTGTTTCATCAATTAGTTATCAGCGCTGTTAACGATATTAACCTGAACTAAAATCATAGGCTCATTAGTCCTTTGAAAATATCCATCAGTGGCACAGCGGTCAACTTGATGGCTTGTAACGTTAAAATTCGGGGCTAGAGAGTCCATTGTGTAGGTTTGCGAATAAACAAACATACAAAAAACATTTAAAATAGCATATCTGGGAAAACTGTTGAAGTCGACTTCAATATTCAGATCGTTAGAGCAACGGAATCAGTTCGTGGTAAGGTGTACTCCATGAATAATTTAACCCTAAGAACGTTGTGATACTGATTCCTGGCAACGTTCAATGACTTGCTTTCTCATTAGGCTCTTAAACAACCACACAGTAAGGGGCGTTCCTGAGAAACTCCCAGATGCTTAGGTCTTCATTACCATTCTGCCAAACACTAATCGGGTCTGCTCTGAGATACAAACAGCATTAACGTTACGATAAACTCGGACAACTTAACCCATGTATAGAACCCGAGAGTTCTATATAAGTTAAATGGCTTACGTTGTATAGCCCGCACTCTATGCATCGTAGACGCTAACATTTGTCCACCCTGTGGACTCATCTTCTCTGTTTCATATAACAAAAGAACATTCAGGGACACAATGATAGCGCTTTTATGAATTAATGAAACATTGTATATTTGATTGACTTATTGTATACTTCATTGAAGAAAGACCCTACAACCATATATCATCGGAATCAGTGTGAAAAACCCTTATCAAAATACGCCCATATAATCCCTGGGAATAGAAATAGCGGGCGTACCAAGTACACCCATATGGTAAGTAAGGGGTAAAATGATGTAACTTTGTGATATTTTCAGTGACGTGAATTGCACGGATTAATATAAAGTCACGCAATCGTGTAAGGTAGTGTTATTAACAGTATACATCAAGAAACTTTAGTAGCAATATTCTGGCAAGTGTTGCAGTAACAGATAGCTATACATAAAATAGTGGTTGACAGCTAAATAGATATGCACAGAGGTGATGAATGCAAGAACGCATAAAACATTAAATTGTTTTCGTATGGTTAAGTGAACAAACATAAACGTTATTACGCCGTTAAAAAACAAACACTAAAATATTCCTAATAAAATCAACCAAAGTAGTCAGACAACCTAAGGACAGAGTAATATGAAAATGGATATATATACTAATCAGATGATAGAGACATAGCTATATTAATATATGGATAGAAAGATAAGTAGGTGGATGAATGTTAAGTAACTTAAACAGACAAAGTAACGGACAGGTAACTGTAAAAACCAAGGGAAATATTGTTTATTTGTTTTGAATTTCGCGCAAAGCTACACGAGGTTTATCTGCATATATAAATCCATCAATATTTCACGGCCCGGCATAGCCAGGTGGTTAGGGCGCTCGACTCGCAATCTGAGAGTCGCGGGTTCGAATCTCCGTCCCGCCAAACATTCTCGCTCTTTCAGCCGTGGGGGCGTTATAATGTGATGGTCAATCCCACTATTCGTTGGTAAAAGAGTAGCCCAAGAGTTGGCGGTGGGTGGTGATGACTAGCTGCCTTCCCTCTAGTCTTACACTGCTAAATTAGGGACGGCTAGTATGGACTGAAGGATGAATATGTAGACAGATAGACAAGATGTACTAATAGACAGAATACTTATGACTAAATACGAGGATAGACATACTATGAGTATTAGATTAGAAGAAGGATAAACTGAGGTAAAGATATTTATGGAGGGAAAATATCATTAACTTTATCATTAAGAGACACATGGGATATAAGGTGTAAAAATGGTTATTTACCTGTCCAAGGACAGCCATAGACTTCAACGCGCATGCACACAGTACGAAGGAGAATGCTGTGAGGGACAAACCGTATTTTGGAAGCAATAATCAGAGGATCAACTTTTCGTTTGGCTGGAAAATAAGTATTTGTGTTTCCCTGGAGAATCTGTAAAAACACATACAACAAAGCAAGTTCAGATAGGAGAAAACGGAATATTTTCAGTCATATTACAGAAAAATATGCTATTCTGAGTTTATACTTTTCAGGAAAGACCTCTGTCTCTGATAAGAGGTGTAACAAATTAAAAAGTTAATAAATAAATATGGGAAGACTAAGTATCACTCCATAACCAAGTTTTAAGGGTTTAATTAATTAGGTCAAAAGTTAACGACCCAGAAACAATTAAACGAATCTCCCCCACAAACATTATATGGGAAACATATTAATAACACAGGCCTGCGATGGTTGTATTGTCATGATATTTTTACATGTTCTACAATAATTCCTGTACGCTGAATCCGAAAATGATATCCATTTTTCTCCATCACGTACAGAGTTTTCACAAAACGTCATAACGCAATACATAAAAGAAATACCACAATACATAGTTTTGAGACTAAAAACCGTACATTTCACACATACAAAACATCAGGATGAACGAGGATTCATATTCGTTTGACATCCGTGTTCTTCCCTTTTCTTCAGTTTGTTCACACTTTTGTTAACAAACATAATATTAAAAAATGTTCATTGTGGTAAACGAAATAATAATTTGATCTAAGTAAGAGTTTTTTTTTTCCCAATTTGTAAAAAATCCATAGTTGATAGTTTGTTTTTTGAATTTCGCGCAAAGCAACACGAGGGATATCTGCGCTAGCCGTCCCTAATTTAACAGTGTAAGACTAGAGGGAAGGCAGCTTGGGCTACTCTTTTACCAACGAATAGTGGGAATGACCGTCACATTATAACGTCCCCACGGCTGAAAGAGCGAGCATGTTTGGTGGGATGGGGATTCGAACCTACAACTCTCAGATTGCGAGTCAAGCGCCCTAACTATCAGGCATACCGGGCCAGTCAGATATAATTTAATGGTATCATTCTGTGTGAGATGGTTTAATCAGATTGCGAGTCGAGCTCCCTAATGCCATGCCGGGCACCCATACTTGATAGAAAAAAAAGAATATTATTTTCGAAATCTGCGTAGGTGAATTTTAGAAAATCTGTTATTAAAACCAAGATAACTTTTATGAAGTTTAAAATTCGCAGACCTGTGTAATTGTATAAATGGATTTAAAAATGGGTAACTTATGCCTAGTTTTTCAAGTGAATTTATTTAAAGAAATTCTGAAAAGCTTGATATTCAGAGACTAGCTTGTTATCAGTGAAAACGAAGACTACTGTTTCTTACCATATTTTACCACATAAATAAGTCTAGGTTAAAGGTTCAAACTTTTTTCTTGTTTTGAAATGCATTAAAATTAATAATATTCACTTTACTGGAAGTATGAGGCTTACGCCGATTAAACCTTACACATGTATGTTCTAGGTTTATCCACTGTATTTAAATATTGATTGACCTATTCTTTCATTCATCACTTAAACGTTTTTTATTTGTCAACATGTAACCAACCCGCTCTAATTAACTACACAGTCAAATAAATCTTTAAAATTATTTTCCTTTTTCTCATTTTAATTTGAAAGAAGCGACAATGACTAATCTAAAAACGCATCAGAAAGGAACTTGGAAAGCATCCAAGGAACAATTTATTTAGTAACTTAGGTTGATGAGGTCTCTGACAGTTTGCCCATTAAGGTACACATCCAAATCACAGAGACCTAAATTTGAATGATGAAACCAGGACCAAGAAAAATTAAAGGTATTATAACAAGGCTTATCTATCATTATTTAATTTCTGTAGTACATATTGGTGTATAAAAGACATTTTAATACCAGAAATAAACGACTTTATAACACCAAATGTTTTATTTTTCTTAATTGGAAACTCAACGTTTCGCCTTACGGCTTCTTCAGGAGCGTTTGAGATTTAGGGGAACGCTCCTGAAGAATCTCTACAGTGATACGTTGAGTGTCCAATTTGAGAAAAATAACAAATTTGGTGTTATAAGGTCGCTTATACTAATATTAAAAGACTTATGTATGACCAAACCGTTTAGGTTTAAATAGTCTTCTATTTTTTGACACTTATATGTTCCCTCTGAATTTCCATTTCCTTGCCATGTGACCGTGTGGCATTAATGGCTCAAAGAATGACAAAATAGAGACCTAATAAATCGCTCCATCCTGTCCCAATCACGCCATAGTAGTAGTTCCTTATCATGACATTAGTGCTAGCGGGATTAGAAAATAAACAATCTCTGTACCTTTCTGACATATTAGTATTAAAATAAATTAACAAAACTTAACTTGAATTATTTTAAAAGAATCTGTGAGGTTTGTGTACCAAGACTTACTGAGAGAGAGAGAGGAGGGGATGTGCTTAACTTGAGAGGGAAATCTGAATGTCAAAATTCATGTGGTTATTTAATATTCTTAACTCTTTATGTTGAGATTTTATTGTTATTTGCTTGTCATTACTTAGCTCTTGAAACGTGAAACAGGTGACTCCAAACGCACTAATTCTTTCCAAGTAGTAAGAGAGATTCCAGTCGCAAAATATATTTTCTTGGCATTTAATAAGTGGAATACACCACAGTTTAACTTTGTTGTTAATGATATTACTAAACCATTTTCAATTTAGGGGGCCTTCGCCTTGTGCGAGAACAAAATTTCTGTCATCAGCTCCATTTATTTCAATATTTGTCTTCGGAAAAATAGTTAAGATGATGAACAGTCCTTCAGTGGTAAATATCTATGAAGGCTCATCCAGTTTAGTCAGGACTGAAACGGTCTAGGTAAGTACTGAAGATCGTTGAAACATCGGCGCTTCTACGCGAGTTTATGTTAAGCTATTCATGCCAAATGATTATGTTTATGTGTTAACAGCTGGGAAATAGTTTAGATGCAAGATAACTTTCAAGTGTTCAGATATGAAGAATAAGCACGTGAATTTATTATTTTGCGAACTTTAAATATTTGACTTTGTTTTTTGTTAGGGGACATCTGACTGTGCAGTACCTAATACTTAGACACCCTCAGTACAGGTATACTGCAATTTCTTATAGATTATGGGGAATAAGATTTATCGCGTTGAAACTAAGACTTCCTCAGATAGTTTCACGACCTTCTGTGTCTGTTCCAGCAGATTTTGTTAGAGCACTTATCCCGTAAATCCTGTTAGGAATGTACTTTCTAAGATGGAAGACACGATAACTGCTTCCTATGTCCTAATGGAGCCTTGCCTTACTGAGGACGAGTTTGTAGAAGTTCGAACCATATCCACTTTTATCTTTCTGAAGATGTGTGCATCATATTGATTTCAACGTAATTGGATGTAAACGTTAAATGTTACTCCCCTCTACCCCCACAGAAGCATTAGACGACCAATACAACAAATGAATTGCGCCGCAGCTGGAAGAAGGAAGGAACAGAACTTATGGAGCCATTACTGGAGGTCCCACGAGTGCAATTAGTCGTTTGGTATAGTTTATACTGCAGTCATGAAATTAGGTCGTTGATTTGGTAAACGAATATGTCATCCTGATACAATACTGAGTTTCTTAGGAATGGTTAAATGAAAAATAATGTTACTGAAAACTCGAGATAACTTAATATATTGTTGTAATGAATCATAAAGACATAAATACAGAACAGCTTTTGAGTTACTGTAGGGACTTGAAAATTTATAACTGAAAAAAAAAGAACTTACAATATTGTCAGTTAAACTAAACTTCGTAAATTTTATCCAATATTTATAAAAGTTTGTCATGTTGTAAAATCATGTTTATGAGTAACAACGCTAAAATCAAACTGCTACAGCATGTTTCGTTATTTTGCTAAAGAGCACGAGGACTTTAGACTGAAGACGATTTTTCTTTGTTTTTGTTTTCAAATTCGATGACGAGGAACCCACTTTGAGACTAAT
>NW_013666125.1:109335-118917 GCF_000517525.1 Limulus polyphemus
CGACAAGGTTTTGTCATCATCAAGTACCAAAACCATGTCGAAACGTTGTACATTTGCTGTTATGTTAAACTTATATTAAAGTTTTTCTTTATTACCCATTCAAGCTGTCTCCAGCCATTATTTGTTTTTGTTTGTTTGTTTTTAGTTAAACGTAAAGCTACACAATGAGCTATCGGTGCTATGCAACCAAAATATATTTGATGAAATGAAAAACAACGTAGAAAAAACAAATAAATTCGGTTTTATGTGTTCAACTTTATATTCGTCACCTACAGTAATAAGCTGTCCCCGATTGGTCAGCGATAAATATACAGACTTACAACGCAAGTTCTGGAGTTTGATTTCCCGCGATGGACAGAGTACATATACCCTATTGTGTAACTTTGGACTAAGAAAACAACAACAAGTTTAATAAAATTTAGAATTTTCCCCAGCAAGTAATTTAGGACGAATAATTGCAGAGTTCGTTTGTCACCAGGATTTATTTATCCCCCCCCCCCTCCCCAGACACAAGTATGAAAATCATATTAGAAAGTACTGGACTCTAGTATTCCTTGACAAATGATAGCCTAATGATTAGCAGACTGGGTTTCAGATTTGAAGGTCTAGGGTTCGAGCCATATTTTCAGCTGTGGGGGCGTTAAAACTATTCCATTCCATCCCGCAATTCGGTTAAGAGTAGCCACATAAGCGGCTCTCTTCCCTGTGGTCAGCAATTCTAAATTTTAGATGAGTATTCCTGAATGCCACGGGTGTGTCTGAGCTGGTCGTTTAGGCCACGTGACGCATAAGGCGCCGTACAAGTTGAAAGTATCAAATGCTGTTGTGGTTTTGTTTTCATTTTATTTTATGAAGTTAAGTAAAGAACATAGTCGAAGTTACAACCTGTATAGAACAGAACCAAAATTAACCCAATAATGAATATAGATAACCTAATATACCTTTCTTACTTACTATGTATAAAGTCTGTTTTCAATAAAACAAAGGTAAGAAAGTACTTTTGAAGTAAGATAAATCAGTAATACCTGCACTGAAATTAAATAAAAAAGTGTTTCATTGAAGAAGAAGATAAGCATACGAGTTGCGTTGGTCTTATTTACCTAATAAAATATTCCTACAACATGTCGCCTTCAATCGGGATTGGTTCGTGTTGACAATATGTATTGTCTAGTGGCTGCTAATCTAATTTCTCATCAAACTCTGTTTTAACGATAGTGATACCTTATCGCATTTAGCTAGCTAGCTCTCTTCTGTTTCACGAAGTTAAAATTCACTTTATCCGAGGTGGAGACGAATGAAGATTAAATTAAGAAAGTAGGCACAGCCGTGAACAGTGCGGTTCCGTTAGAAAGGCCATCGCCAGGGGCAATAATCCTGTTTGATTGCACAGTAGAAACTGTGACTGCCAAGGCAAACGAAGCCAATTACCTTATGTGGGCTATTCGCTTTTCGCACGTGTTCCCCCCCCCTTTTTTTTCATAATGCTGAGAAGGAAGATTAAGTAGGTATTCCGATTCCCAGTTCTCCATCACAGAGGATCCCTCTGGATGTTATAAAACCTGCACCTAATCCTACTTGTACGTCTTGAGATAGCTAGTTGGCAATATTTTAGTATTAATAAGTTGCAAATACATATGTTAAGTATTCAGTGAATATTGTAAAGTGTTCACAAAATTTTGACCACTTTCTGTTTGTTTGCTTGTTTAAAGTTTCTTTGTAATTAGACACAAAACTACACAACGGGCTATCTGTGCTCTGCCCACCACGGGTATCGAAACCTGGTTTCTAGCGTTGTAAGTCCGCAGACATATCCCTGTGCCACTGGGGGCACCACTTTCTGAATTATTCAACTCTTCAATGACCTCCAAGCATTTGTTTCAAAAAAGAAATATTTTCCTAATTTTCTAAGATTTGCCTGATAGTTTTGCTAAAAAATAATACATCTGTCTAACTTTATAAAGCGGAATGCGTATTACGTCACTACAATTAACCACTAACAATATATCTTGTGCAGTCTATCACCAAAACAACCAATAAATTATTTTTTAATACTTCTCTGGCCTCCCAGAGAATCTATAAAACCTGTAAAAGCTTTTCTGTTTATAAAATTTTGGTCTTCAAAACATTTGATTCAACGAGAAAGTTTTTAATAGCTTTTTCAAACCTTGGGAATCTTGATTTCAGCAAACTACAGCAGTTGCACAAAGTAACAAGAAATCAGTTATGTTGTAATTGTAACTACTGAATGTACAACGTATGTATCAATATATCTTTTGACTTCCAAGTTTTCTTTACAGGAGATTTAATAAAAATTACAAAACTGCTCGTCACTTCAGCAACAATGTATCTGTATAAATTTAAGATATAACAAACAAAGTGAATTAAAATAACTTCTCAAGAAGGTTCACTATTTCATATTGTTATACATGAAAGAAATGGTAAAGATGGTGTGAATTGTTGGGAGAAATATAGGACACTTGGAACAATATTTCACACTTGTATATTAGTAAACTGTATGACAGCATGAAAACAAGTTATAATATTGTGTAGACACTTGGAACAATATTTCACACTTGTATATTGGTAAACTCTATGAGAGCATGAAAACAAGTTATAATATTGTGTAGACACTTGGAACAGTATTTCAAACTTGTATATTGGTAAACTCTATGAGAGCATGAAAACAAGTTATAATATTGTGTAGACACTTGGAACAGTATTTCACACTTATATATTGGTAGACTGTATGACAGCATGAAAACAAGTTATAATATTGTGTAGACACTTGGAACAATATTTCACACTTTTATATTGGTAAACTGTATAACAACATGAAAACAAGTTATAATATTGTGTAGACACTTGGAACAATATTTTACACTTGTATATTAGTAAACTGTATGACAGCATGAAAACAAGTTATAATATTGTGTAGACACTTGGAACAGTATTTCAAACTTGTATATTGGTAAACTGTATGACAGCATGAAAACAAGTTATAGTATTGTGTAGATACTTGGAACAGTAGTTCACACTTGTATATTGGTATACTGTATGACAGCATGAAAACAAGTTATAATATTGTGTATAAAGCAAAGGGCTCAGGTAAAAATCTAATGCGTTATGCAACTTACTCCCGTTTTTGATAAGATTTTGTACCATTTAGTTGCAATTATTCGTTACTTGTGACTCCTGCATGTGTATCACTTATGTTTCCAAAATTATTTCCATTACACACACATCATGTATATACATGAAAATATATCTTAAAACAACAGTTGTAGAACCTGTTCATATTCAAAAGAATGTCACGATAGAGGAATAATAAAGTTACGGACTTTTCTATTCACACGTTCTTTGGCTTGTATATTCATCAAGTGTTAATAGCTTTTGAGAATTTGACTTAATTTTAGTAAACGATTTTTATGAAACGAGGTAATAAAAGTCATAAATAAGTCTTGTATAAACGTACCTTAACGTTAAGTGTCTTTGGAACAGTAAAACATGTTATAAAGTTTTCTAGTTCTTGTTTTACCATTAGTAATATTTTGTATGATACTGATAAGACATAAAATCGTAGATAAATAAGTCTTGTATAAACGTACCTTAACGTTAAGTGTCTTTGGAACAGTAAAACATGTTATAAAGTTTTCTAGTTCTTGTTTTACCATTAGTAATATTTTGTATGATACTGATAAGACATAAAATCGTAGATTACTACAAACCAAACATCTAAATTTTTTAGTAAACGATTTTTATGAAACGAGGTAATAAAAGTCATAAATAAGTCTTGTATAAACGTACCTTAACGTTAAGTGTCTTTGGAACAGTAAAACATGTTATAAAGTTTTCTAGTTCTTGTTTTACCATTAGTAATATTTTGTATGATACTGATAAGACATAAAATCGTAGATTACTACAAACCAAACATCTAAATTTCTACAAGTCTGAAGTGAAAACTGTGAGAAAGGAGAATTAGATAGTAGATCAGTAAAACAAATTACAAACGTGACGTACTTCCTTTGAAAGCTTTTAATACTATCGTATTTCAAAGACATTTTAGTCAACTCTATAGCATGCAAAAGTGATATTTAGTACAATCCAGATCAACTGTATCAACTGAAAGATTATATGTAACACATCGAAGATACTAAGAAAACAAAAGAATTACGTGGAGCAGGTGAACTCCTACATCATTAGTTCCTTAAGGCAACGGTTTCAACATAAGTTAAATAGGGAAAACCAATATGGCAGAAGCTGCGATAATGATGATTTTAAACTTTGGACAAGAAAAACAACTGTACACCGTTTTAAGTAAAATGGTTCTTGAAAATCTGCAAGTTCTAGAAAGTAAAAGATGCAATAAGGTTACAAAAATGTGTCATTAATTTATGGTACGTATTTTAAAATGGGAAGGGGTGTTCACGGGATTGCACGTATTACACAGTGAGCTGTTAAAAAAAACAAAAAAAACACATTTTATTTTCAGAGGTTTTCGTTTTCCAGGGATTTCACGCGTTTGAGGTCGAGTAAAAGTGCGTGTTTATCTAACTTTCTAGCTGTCGTCCTGGCAACAATAACCAAACACGTATAGAGGCGAATAACAACAACAACTACCTGAGCCAGATGTCTTTTCAGTTGTCAGTGGAAATAATGAATCGTTTTTTTTTCACTTGTATTCGTTTTTACTATTGAGAAACTCACCAGAAAAAAAAAAAAGTTAGGAGGCACTGTCTTTTACCTTTGCACACGATTCCCTGACAAAAAGCTTTTGATGCAGACAGCTAGTTTTTACTTCCTCAGTCACTATATCAGAGAGAGACCTGTCGTCCGTCTGTTAGGTGTGGGGTAAAGTTTTACCGTAATGCGGTAAAAACAGTTTTCAAGGCGTTAACAGCTGGAATGTTCACTAGGCGGAAACCGAAAAAATAGACCCATTTCTTTGAAGATGTAGCAACAAAAGACATTCTTTGAGAAACTTTCTACGCACATGTGAATGAAAAGTTCTTCTAACAAAGTGTTCTGACAGCAGGTCATTTTGTTCTCAAACATTTACGTAAGAAAGAAGAATGAAGACAGACGTAGAAAGATTTTATTCTTCGTGATTCAAAGGAAGCCAGATACTGAACTGCTTTTAAGACGTGAAAAAAAAAAAGCGAAACCATATCTCATTAAGAAAGTAATTTAGTAAAGTTAAACTGTGCTAGCTTGGCATATTTTACAATGAGTCACTACCACGTATGATAAATTAACGTGGTTACATAACCTACATAAAATTAAACCTTAAAGCGAGAATTTCAATAAGCAGAAAGAAAAAAATTATAGAGTTGGGAAGGAAAATTTAATGATGAGAGCGACAGAAAACACCAGCTATTTGTTATTAATAATGCATATTTATATATATATATATATATATAATTTTAATTTGCTTCAGCGCCTCAAGGAACTCTAAAATAGTTAGACAATATTGTAGTCAATGCGACATATTTGCTTTGGAACTAAACCATCAAATCAACTAACCTCAGGTGACAAAGCCTAATCATCGTACGAAGGGTTTGTAAAGGGTAAACACATATTTCTCCTCGAGCAACGTAGATATTCATATTATATGGTAAACCTGGTGGCATAAATGATCAATAAAGCTCAGGGAGCCAAGGAGAAACAGGTTTGCTTGTTTATTTATGGTGTCTGAATTAATTTTCTACAAACTAAGAGTTTTTACAGGATTATGTCTGTAACAATCATGCTATCTTTCTATCTATCCGTATTGTCATACACACACACATATCTGATAATCAAATCAACTACATTCTTTGGAGTAAGTCAATATATATATAATAATTAAACAGCCATGTAGATCTTATAAAGTTAGCATATAACACAAATTATTGGGGGAAGATACTGTGAGGTGAGTGAAACAATACTTTCAAATGATTTCACTAATTCAAACCACTTTTGGAACACGACGACATTGGAACTAACGAAGGAAGTTAACTAATAAGAAAGAGTTCTAAAATACGACAAGAATGGAGTAGTTTATCGTTGTCGCGGTATCACTTGTTTTGTTAATCTTCGAGAATCCAGAGCAAATCTATTAGCTCGCTTTTACAATTGTCTTGGTGAACAAGATCATGGTAAAAAATAATAGCATATTTTTCAGTTATTTAAGTTAATAATACTGAATAGTTTATCATTAAACTTGCTGTGATACTGACAAATTATAAACTCAAGTTGAGAGGATAATCCTTTTATCAGTCAACACATCCTAGTATTTATCAATCAATACATCATACTTATCAATCAATACATCATAGTGTTTGTCAATCAACACATCCTAGTATTTATCAGTCAACACATCCTAGTATTTATCAATATGTTGATTGATAACTACTATGATGTACTGATTGATAAATACTAGGATGTGTTGATTGATAAATACTAGGATGTGTTGATTGATAAATACTAGGATGTGTTGATTGATAAATACTAGGATGTGTTGATTGATAAATACTAGGATGTGTTGATTGATAAATATTAGGATGTGTTGATTGATAACTACTATGATGTACTGATTGATAAATACTAGGATGTGTTGATTGATAAATACTAGGATGTGTTGATTGATAAATACTAGGATGTGTTGATTGATAAATATTAGGATGTGTTGACTGATAAATACTATGTTGTGTTGATTGACAAACACTATGATGTATTGATTGATAATATTAGGATGTGTTGATTGATAAATACTATGATGTTTTGATTGATAAATACTATGATGTATTGATTGATAAGTATTAGGATGTTTTGATCCTAGTATTTATGTGTGTTTAATATTAACATAGCACAATGTGTTTCAATGAAACACAACCAGGGGTATCTTGCTGAAAAGCAAATGTCATAAGTAGAAAAAAAAACAACAGTTAATAGGTTCTCTGACATGAGTTAAGTTGTAAGAACTGAACGAGTCAAGAAAATTATCCTTCCATATAATTTAGAATAGATCTTTAGTTAATAATATTCATGTATTTCTCGTACAGATATTCTGTATGTAGTACAACATTTTTGTTAACTGAACATCGAAAGATCTTAAACATGTACTAATAATTTAACTCAAGTAAAGACTGCATATGTCAACAGCTAGAAACTCAGGTCACTCTGACCTCCATAGGAAAAGAAGATAATTGTACAAACTGATACAGGATTAGAGTTTTTCTAAACTATAAATGTTATTTGGAATAGTCGATGACCTATTGAAAACTGGATTATGGCATACCGCAATCTAACGTTTTGTCTTCATTTCGTCAATAAATCAGAATTCCCTTTCGTCCTATACAGATGCAAAATCTTTGTCCTGTGTGGACATGTGTGGAAAGATTCCTCTCAATCCCAGAAGCCAGTCAAAGTCGCAAAGGAATCAGAGGCCGGTCAGTAATAAATTACTTGACAATACTTTTTTTCACTGTGTTTGTTTTGTTTCTTTGTTGTCCGAGTTCGATATATTCTGTACATAAAATTTCCGAACCTGCGGAAATCAGTGGATCTGAATACCACAGACTAATTAAAAATGTAATATTTTGATGGCACGACCAGGATACCAACGATCCCGAATTCAAATCCATATCAAGAAAAAATATATAATTAAATTAAATTAGAAATTGGCGCCTAATTATTGTTTGTCCCACGACCCTAAAATAAGGCCCAAGATGGGCTTTATTTGTGAAAGTGGGAAAATGTGGTGGATTGAGTTGTTAAAATGTTCCTTACTAGCAATCTCTAGGGGTTAACTCTTTAGTTCAGTTGGTAAGACACTCGGCATCAAAAAGGTCAAGGGGTCGAATTAGATAAGTAGACATAAAAAAAAAAAGATTAATTTTTCACAGAGGATTATTTGTTTGTTTTAGAGCGAAGCTATATTGGACTTTCTACTGTGTTCACCGCGGGAACTCGAACCTCGGACTTTGGCGTTGTAAGTCCGTAGATTATAGCTGTCTCACAGAGGAATGGGAGGAAAGAAAGTAACATATTTATTTTGTTGGTTTATTTGGTCCGATACTGTAGCACATATAAAGTACGATGGACAGTCTCTATGTATGTAGGCTAAAGATCTAAAAATGCGGCTTACTTTATATTTTTTAAACGAGGAATTAGTTCTAGTTAAAGATCCAGAGTTCTGCCGCAAATGAAATTGGAAAGAAGGTATGACCAAAAGGAAATAACAAAAACCTTGTGAAATAAAACTCAATAAGGGACGTTTCCTTTCGCTTATTTTCCTGTGACTTAATCGACGTTCAGCCTTCCAGTAAACTCTATCACAATTATTTTTTTAGGATATAGCTAAAATTAAGTTTGTTATCTAATGAAGTATTGCTAAGTTTACCTATCTACAGTGATCAAGGGCAAGAAGGACGGGGCGAATGGAAAAACGCCAAATATTTGCGAGTTATATAACATAGTTGATATTATGTGAACTCCTTGCCCTCCACTCAGAACTGTACTTTACAAAATACGACAAACATAACGCACATATGAAAAATATATATAAATTATACAATAAGCCACATGTTAGAAACTGGCTGTCAAAAATGCTTAAAATGTAGACACACTTAACGAATAGAAACCACATAGATAAGTAAGTACGTGCAAGTATGTTTAAATTTAACCTTTATGCACGTGAATCCAATTACGTTAGGTGTTTTAAAATTAAGCAAAGGGGTAAAGTTCGAACAATACTGAAAATCGATTAAACGACGATAAACTCGCAGCTTTGATGTACATTTCTCATTATATTTCAATGTGGTTGTCCGTCAGTGGGTCGGCGGTAAATTTACTGGGTTACAACGCTAAAATCCGGAGTTGAATTCCCCGTGGTAGACAGAGCACAGATGGCCCACTTTGTAAGATCCCTAAAACAAACAGTAGGGCTAAATATGTCATTTACGTTTGTGGAAAACACGCTTTAGGCTTAGCTTTATTCTTGTTTTATTTCCTACTTTACTTTCATTAAAAGCAAATCTGATGGTTTCTGTTAATATTTTTGTCAGGTTCATCAGAAAAATTCTCTCGCGATACATAATATTTATATATTTATGTGTATATATATATATATAACCAGTGGTTTAATATCTTTGCTTCTGACAGCGGAACTAGCCTACAACAGCACATGGACTTCCCAGAGGGCAGATTTTCTTCAGTTCTAGAGCCACATACATATAACAACATGTACGGTAGAACTTACACGTCCTAGTCTCAAAACATAAGAACAGTGTGTACAGACTAAACACTGTGACAACTCAACATCAAGAGGATGGAATAAATAGAATAACATCATATATTAGTTTTAGCAAAAATATATAATTTGTATTGAAACTAACATTAAATGATGAGTGACAACCGTCATAGAAAAACAGATTTATATAAAATAACTATATCGGTTGAGAACAGCATCATTATACAGTATTCAGTGGATTCGTTAAGACTAGCAGAGACCCGCAAAACATTTCTGGTCAAATTAGTATCTTTATCGTAACAGTACTTTTTTCAATATAACATTTCCTAGCACAATACAAACGAATTGTAATC
>NW_013666125.1:119525-127603 GCF_000517525.1 Limulus polyphemus
ATTAACACTGTAACCTGTGTACGTTTTTTTAGTTTAGTTAGGACTAAATTTTACTTAATACTATCGATAAATAAACTTATAATGTTATTCTACGACCTAACGTCAAACCTTTTTTAAAAACTTTGATAACTTTTTAATATTCTGTTGTACATAATGGTTAGTAACGTATATTTACATTCCCTTTTGTTGTTACTTCTTGTTTCATACAGCAATTGTAGCGACTTGATCACTGAGCTTTGCAGCTCTCTGCCGCAGGCAGACTGTTTGTCATCGAGTGAATAATGCGCATGCGCGGCTTTTCTTAGGGGGAAACATTCTAACTACGCATGCTTATGCAGCAGTTTCTCAAACAGAAAGCGTAACGGTCGTACATACAAACAAGCAGAATAATAGTATAGATATTCTAATATTTAAAAAAATACCATGAAACATATATTATATTAAACGTTAGCTAGTGTACTCGATTTATTAGACGAGTCTTATATTTAGCCCTGTATATTTGTAACTACGACTATACTTGTTTTAGTTTCTATATATTGTTGATGATGGAATCCCTGTTAAGTCGAAGCTTTTACTAAACAAGTTTTGTGCCCTTAAGTTTCCAATTTCCAAGAAACCTTTGTCTCCATTTGAGATTTTTGGCAACAAAACATGTTTTGTTTTCTTTCAATGACCATCTCGTGTTTGTTACGAAAAGTTGTGATTGAGGAGTCAACTGACGAGATTTTGTTTTAAACAGCAAGAGTTAAGAGCTCGTCGTTCAATAACCAATTAGTAGCTCAGATAAATTACACGAATAATTATTAACATTAGGAGAACAATTGTACTAAAGTGCAATGTAGATAAGGAATGCTTAAGTTAAATGCACCGTGAAAAATAAAATTAAATACTATTTGAAAACTTCCATCAAGCTGAAAACTGATCCTATTCCTGTTACATATTACTATTTTACATTCAATTATTCGCTTCGGATGAGCCTGATTAAAGATACGAGACTAAAGCTCGAAATAGTAGGCTGAATTGAACTTTCAATTTCACGTTCCGTATGATTCTCATCTCAACTTACAGAGAGATCAAAAACATACGTAAGCAGCAGTAATGAGAAGATAAAACAAGACATGAAAAATAAATACATGAAAATGGAGAATTATTAAATTTCTACTCAATATCTAACTTTGTCTTTCTTTATTTTTAATTAATACGAAATCTAACGATTCGTTTGAGCAAAATGGTTCAAGTATGTATTTGTCAGAAGCAATCTTTCAATGTTAACAGTGCGGTTACTTGATTTCACTCTACAGTTTTATAAAATTGTAGCAATGCTTAAATTCTTTAGCAGATGTTTGCCTTGCAGCTATTTTGAAGTATTACATGTTGCTTCTTTAACAAATGGAATGTTTCGGGAAACAGAACTGTGATGCAGAAAAGTATTCAGTATTGCTAAAAGTTTTTTTTTTCTAAGTTGAAGGGAGAAGAAACTCATGCAAAGGCCGAATATATTATATGAAAACGATTTGATGTCCATGTCGCCAATTCCAGTCGTACAGTATCTGACGACGTACACCTTGACACTAACCCTGCAGCATAGTTTCAATTGCAAAAGCTTCCGCCATAAAGCTGTCATGTCCAAAGCACATCCCTCCTCCATATTACTTTCAATAATATATCTAGTTCAGGAAGACAGCGATTTCTCAACACCTGTGTCAAAGGTCTGATCGCACAGAAATTCACATGTATTGTGTCCAGTGACTTGTTCACTATTTTTGATATGGAATAGAACGAATACTCATTTCATTTTCCGGCTGCTTGAAGTACGCGATGGTTGAACAAATTTGAATAAATATATATTGGAAGCAACTTGAGTATATCTGATTTGTATCGCTTCTCCAGACAGAGATCTTTCTTGATTATATTGCCATTGACTTTTTGCTCGTGAATTCTCATCTGTTACTACTTGTTGCAGGTTTATTTCTGGAAGATCTTTGTGGCCTAAGTTGATCCATATTTCTTTCTTTTCCAATGCCATTAAGTAAAGGGACATCCTTGTTCTGGAAATTCTAAATTCTGAGTGAATGAATATGATGCAACGGAAAGGGTTGTTACATACCATTTCCAAAAGCAATTAATTTTTGGTGGTATCAAGCTACCTACGTTACGCCAAATAATGTCAAAATGTAATTCTACCATTCCCCCACGACTTTATGTAGGCTGTTGTTGTCTCGTAGCCTGATGATTTGCTAATTCAAAATCGTATTAATTTAAAGTGTTCAACATTTAAGGTATTCAACACTCTGTTGAAATGTGAAATTAGTCAGTAATTTTATTTATTTTTTTACGATAGAGAAAAACAAAAACAATTTCGTGGCCGTCTTCAAATACTATTTTCATTCAGGTTTATGGGTGCTAGACAAAGTTTTTAAAAACTAATTTTGTGTTAACCTGACTTGTAATGTTTATGTACTCACAAAAGATTCTGGTAATTCAAGCTGTTATTGTTATTAACAAACTATATAAATGTCTGTATGAAAAGAACCACCATATAAATGAAATGTATTCTCCGCCCTACATTGTCTAATAAACAATTTACTCAAGCGCGTGTCTGGTAAACGTTCATTTTTCACCTCACAAGTTTAAGCTGACAGTAGAGGAGAACCATATATATATTCTACATTATTACAAGGAGTTCACATTATCATCGCGTTTTCATCGCTGATTGATAACTTTAGAAAGCGCTTCTTTATCCACACATATAAAACTCTACAAGTTGCTTGTGTGTGTAGAAATTAAAAATATTGTGTCTGAAAAGGTCAAACGAATCTATATATAAAGTAGAACTGTCTATGTTGACCGATTTCAACTAAACTGGGTATACATCCTTAGGACCTTCCGATGTCTATGTTGACCGATCTCAACTAAACTGGGTATACATCCTTAGGACCTTCCGAGAAGAGTGAAAGAGAGAGATCTGGTCCCCTATGCCACTCCCTGGAAGGCCATTGTCTGTCAGTGTATCCGTCTTAATTGAGCGATCTGAACCATGTACCCTTAGGGCCCCCCGAGAAGCGACATAGGGAGTCGACGTTCGGACCTGGTCCCCTATGTCACTCTAGGGGGCCACTATTTGTTCCCCGTACTATTATATTTATCTCTATCAAACTTCGAAAGCTCTTTTAAAGCACTCCGGGAAATGACGTAGAGGATATAGTGTCCCTCCAGGGAGGTCATTGTTTGTTTGTGTGTACGCCTTTCATGCCTTCAGTTGTTGACTGATCTCAAAAAAAAACTTGCTCACCCGGGAAATGACAGAGGGTGTTGGAGTTCGGATCTCATTCATTATGCCATCCCCGGGGTCCCTATTTTTCCTTCGTAAGTTCTATAAAATTTCTCATAAATATGTTGCTGTTTTTTTTATTATGACTAATTACTTTGTGTAACAAAATAATGGACTTCAGATTGACATATTTTCAAATCTCTCGCATTCTTTCCATTTAGGAATGTTTTATTTTTTTTTACTTGCCGCTGGGAAGTTAGTCAAAAGCACGTTTTAATTGGAAGGCAGGGCTCAAAGTGGCTTACTTGAGTGATTAGAACTAGAAAAAGTATTCTTTGGGCATCAGTAGCTTTAGGTTTGGTGTTGCTATGAGCCACGGGTTTATTCCAAATATTGCCATTAAAATCACCGCCGTCCTCACCAAAATGTATAGGAGAATTAAAATGAAGTAAATCAATCCGGTTGATTTACACTCAGAGCAAACCAACTTTTCGGAGACGACGGTTGATTCTAAACTGTAGACGTCTGAGATTCCTACAGATTAATTACATCATACATCGGATAAATGGAGCTTCCAGTGAGGCCTTACAGGGCAGAGATTTAATTACAAAAGCTGAAGTCTCAGCTGAAACTCTAAGAAGTTTGACATTCTTGTGGATAGATTACAAGACATTTTTTTCTCTCTCTCTGACACAGCATGTTTGAAAGTATGTAAGTTAGTGATAAAACCAGAAGCGCATTGCCTGCCAAAAGTGCTACAGGTTTAATGAAACGAAGATAAGTCGAAACGTCGCCAAAAGCGCTTGATAAGTTGTTTATAATAAAAATAAAATGCGAATATGGAGAAGGCGTGGGAGGAGACTAGGCTTGAATGTCTGTGGGTAGTTGCCTATCACCATGCTTTTTCAAATCACATGTTTTATTATTATAAAGTAAGAACAGTCTCTCGTCAGGGTTAGTTTGCAATGTTGTTTAATTCTAACGTGTTATACGTACTTGTACAGTAACATAATACCAGCTTTGATCAAACAGCTGACAAACTGTCCTCTCATGCCCACCCTCTTGTTTGTGTAACACCATACAGATAAGCAGCTGTAGTTTGTTATTCGAGTGATACTCAGATTGCTTGCATGTTAAGAAATGGTTGATTTCCGTTTTTCTTAATGCCCCGTGTTACTTTTAGATCATGGCATAATAACTGATAATTATAATAACGATAATAGTAATAATTATATTGACAATATAGAGCAAGCATACAAATCTAAATATTACTAGATTCATGGATAACTTGAACATACAAGTCTTAGCATATTTAAAACCATCTTCATATTAGCAATAGAAGATCATTGCCTGTTTCTTGTATGACTTTTGAACACACGGTCTTTTACCAATAATGATTGGTTTCCCTAACAACTATTCACATTTTACCTTGTGGAAATATTTTAGAAAGTCAGTCCAGGTATCACACGTTAGAAACAACGGTGTACATATCTTACAATCTTTCATATCTCACAATTTCTAATCATAATAGAAAATAGTGAATGAGCGGTGCTCAACTGTGTTAAAAAGAAAATGTAGAACTTACATGTACGTCTTAACTCGGACATAGAGCTCACTACATGTAGCAGTCTACTGTTTTAGTACAGAATAATACGTAACAATGTAAAAAGGGCTACTGTTTCTAACGGTATGAATTAACAAGTAGCAATGTAAAGAGGGCTACTGTTTCTAACGGTATAAATTAACAAGTAACAATGTAGACAGCTACTGTTTCTGACGGTATAAATGAACAAGTAACAATGTAGAGGGCTACTATTTCTAACGGTATAGATTAACAAATAACAATATATAGGGCTACTATTTTTAACAGTACAGAATAACAAGTAACAATGTAGAGGACTACTGTTTTTAATAATACGTAATAACAAGTAAAAATGTAAAGAGGGCTATTGTTTTTAACAGTACAGAATAACAAGTAACAATGTAAAGAGGGCTATTGTTTTTAACAGTACAGAATAACAAGTAACAATGTAAAGAGGGCTATTGTTTTTAACAGTACAGAATAACAAGTAACAATGTAAAGAGGGCTATTGTTTTTAAACAGTACATAATAAACTACCTGTCATGTAATTGGACATATATATAGACAGCTCTTACCTCATGTCCTGTCTTATTTCTATGACATACATATAGACAGCTCTTACCTCATGTCCTGTCTTATTTCTATGACATACATATAGACAGCACTTACCTCATGTCCTGTCCTATTTCTATAACGAATCCACTCATGTACTCCTGGTCTCCAATACTCCAGTTTGTATTGTTCAGCATATTCTTGGCCTTGCCCATTACCAAATCGACCCTGAGTGGCTACCTGTGTGATCACGTGCAAACTGTACAAGTTGATCTCAAGGTACTCGTGTGTGTCTTTATCAATCTGGCGGGATGGGCACCAGGCCCCACTGTTAACCTCTTGTTCCAGCCTTGAAAACAAAGAGAAAATATAATACACTCGAACAGGGATAATTATGATTGGTGTGTTCAAATATATCCACTACCATAAAAGTGATCATGTTTTACTTTTTCGTTAATTACAAAACTACTCTATATTCAGGCCGTAACAGTAAAAAGTAAACATAAGTCCTACATCTAACCCAGAAACTGGGTTTAGTTTTAGCAGTGTAGATGTAACTTTTCAATGTTACTAAATAACTCAACGTTAATAAATTGTTTTGATGATGAAAAAAACGTTCAACTGAATGTAGCCAAATTTTTGAATGTAATAATAAATGACTTTAGAAATTCGTAACAAAAAAAAAGTCATTAGCTAAGTGCAAGCTCCTTTTTTTTTATCGCTAGTATTCATGTCTAACTTGGTTTTCAGTGATAAAGTAATGTAATAATTTGTATGTGGTATCAATACAAAACCATAGCAAATTACGTAAATCAAATATGCCATTAAGAAGCTGGCGCGTGCAAAACTCAAGACGTTGTCGTATGAGACATAAGCATTTCTTGAAATAATTAATGTTTACTTTTAAACGTGAAAAAAACAATATCAAATATATTCAATTAGACTAATCGAGAAATCAGTTCTTGATCTTGAACAACTTAAATATTCAAATCTTTGATTAGTCTTTGACTTCACCACCAATCTCAGTAAAAATAAAATTGTCTGAAAGTCTGACAAATAGAAATCATTTAAGGACAAAGGAACTACATCTCAATGTAAATATATAAAGCTTTGAAATAACTATACCAAACTTATCTCGACTAATTGGATTATGTAATAGTGTAAATGTGATTTATAGAGATAGATATCAGGTGTAGAAAATAATCGCAAGTAATTTACGTCAGTTAAGTTAATAAATACTCAACTCTTTCTCCAAGTTCTTATCCTATATACAGACAATAATTAAGTATACGGCCTTAATTAAACATAGGAATGTCATCAAAAAGTATGAATGACTAAATAATCAAAAATAAAATGAGAAAAGGAACGATTAATGACTCCTTTGTGTCTTGGCAAAATGATAACTTACACACATCGTCCCTGTAAGGCAGAGATAATGGAATTTTAACAACTAAAAAACACTGTTATATGAAATATTCTTGTTTGGTGTATTTAGCGAGACACAAGAGGATAAAATGTACACTTGTCACTTCCAAGAACAAAGGTAATTTGGAAACGTCTTCGCTTCTTTTGTCAGGGTAATGAGAAGGCGGAAAAACATTTGTTCATTTTATTATCGAAAGTAATATCGGAAAAGAAGCTTCTGTATAAACGAGTCAAATACAGCTGATGTTAAGAGGGTGAAATCGCGCTATAGTGGCTCCCTCTATTCACCATTAATTCTGATTGATATTCGAGGCTCTTGCGAAATTTTGGCACCGATTTATCATGTTAGGGGTTTCATTCAACACTATATAAGCGGATTAACATGTATTGTGGAGGGGGAGGGGAGAAAGAAAAACAACTTCCATTTGGTTGAATATCGATCTATTAATGAGTCACGGCTTGTCTTGATAGCAAGATATTGTACCTGAGAATAATGTTATCCAACAACATGACACTCTAGTTTTTTACCCAAAACATTCTTTCTCGATATAAGAGGATTCGTTTTTTTATTGCACGCGAGCCTATCCGCCACTCTTTCCATAGAAAGAGCAAGAAAACAAAAGTAGACAGTAACTCGTCACTTGCAATGTAGAGTTCGTACGTACGTATTCTCTTTTAGTTTCGATAATAAGCTTGTTCCCCTCATTATCTGCCATGACAAAAAGATCTGTTTGATTGTCGGATGAGGCAGCCGTTTGGACGTAAGCCTGAAACATTCATCTTTCACGTCACTGCTTTTATCTTTTTTTTGACTAATTCTAAACTTCGTGTAATTTTTCGATTATATACCTAACTAAAAACCGAAAAGATAAAAAGAAACAAAAAAGCTTTATAATAATTCCGTACTGACATCTTATGATTAAAGATTGTCCAAATAATGGATTTCCTTATTTAAATATGCCAGACACAATGCAATGGAGAATTATGTTTAAAAATCTACTTTGCATTTCTATAGGTTTATACCTTCTCTCTCAGTGCAAATTAATCCTATTTCATTAAGGCCAAGAAACATAACTAATGGTTTTTACACCGCTTTGTCTTTAATTTTTTTTCATCAAAATGAGCCGTAATTAAAGTCAAGCTGTCACCAGCTTTCAGAACAGTATTTTTAACGAATCGATTAGTCTGCAAAACGAGTTCGAATCGAACCAGTAGTTTTACCATGCTAAGTATACTTCTATGTTCATT
>NW_013666125.1:127751-128384 GCF_000517525.1 Limulus polyphemus
AAATCTACTTTGCATTTCTATAGGTTTATACCTTCTCTCTCAGTGCAAATTAATCCTATTTCATTAAGGCCAAGAAACATAACTAATGGTTTTTACACCGCTTTTTTTTAATCAAAATGAGCCGTAATTAAAGTCAAGCTGTCACCAGCTTTCAGAACAGTATTTTTAACGAATCGATTAGTCTGCATAGCGAGTTCGAATCGAACCAGTAGTTTTACCATGCTAAGTATACTTCTATGTTCATTTGAAATTTCTACTACATATACTCATTATCCACGATGAACATTAGGTTATACTTAAAATAACCCCACAGCAGTTTAGTTTCAATAGTAAAAACCCACATAAAACACTTATCGTATTCGTATCACTTACTCTTGAAACACACACAAAACACTTATCGTATTCGTATCACTTACTCTTGAAACACACATAAAACACTTATAGTATTCGTATCACTTACTCTTGAAACATACATAAAACACTTATAGTATTCGTATCACTTACTCTTGAAACATACATAAAACACTTATAGTATTCGTATCACTTACTCTTGAAACATACATAAAACACTTATAGTATTCGTATCACTTACTCTTGAAACACACATAAAACACTTAGAGTATTCGTATCACT
>NW_013666125.1:129384-144340 GCF_000517525.1 Limulus polyphemus
TAGTATTCGTATCACTTACTCTTGAAACATACATAAAACACTTAGAGTATTCGTACCACTTACTCTTGATCCCATACGGTGGCTCAGTGGTAGGCTTGGAGGTTTATAAAGTTGAAATTAGGGGCTCAAACCCTGCGGCACAAAAACCCATGGTGCGTTTTTACACTTCAACAAACATTTATATTAAGTTAAAGAATGGCGAGTAGTAACTTGAAGGCACTGACTGAAAAGCCGTAACATTATATATATATAGATCAATTATCATTCGATAAGATTGTATCGATGTAGGTTGTCACATCTTTAAGGATGGCCTTTTTCATTGTTTCAGCCAACATTTTTGTAGAGGAATGTTATGGTTGACTGGAAGAACAACACGACTACCGGTCAAATCATGTTTGATTGTGAAGAAACAATATATCATTAATATAACCGTTACATATTTAACAATTTTTCTTAACGAATTGATGTATAGAAAAATAGAGCAATTAAAACTAGGCAAAAGGGAATGTTGAGATCAGTAGCGTAACTAGGGAGGACCGAGCGGGGCAGCTTCCCGGCCCAGCCCGGAAGGGACGCAGAGCTTCAGCTATCGTAACAAATATATGAGAACTTAATCTGACAATTTGATATGGGAAAAGTTTCCCTTATATTTTTATTATTATATATTATCATATACAGAATTGTTTTTGCTTTATGATTATATAAAGTGTGTATTTGGGCAGTTCGTCAATTTTGCCCCGGGCGCAAAAATACTTTGTTACGCCACTGGTTGTAATCAGCCAAGAGTGTTAAGAAATTTATCATTGCTAAGATGATAATCGCCACGCGTAAAGCTTATCAAGAAATGCAACGAACAACATGAAACTACAGGATTCTGCAGAATTCTTTTCTTGAGCCGTTTTAAGTGGTTGTTAGGCCTTGAGTGCTGATCTATTTCACCTAGTATCTCCAAAAACAATTGGTGTAATATCAAGCAAGACTGTCCGTCACAACATCTGAGGCCCTAGCGCCATTTATCACCGAGCTAACAACATCTTGAAACGAGCTACAAGGGATTTATTGTCTCAATTGCACATGGCTTACATCAGGATACTTCAATACTAGAATGTTTCATTATATGGGCTTCTGGCAAATCCTTGCGGAGCTTTTGTCGTTCGTCTCTGTCAACTTGAGGCTCTACTATTGTTGAGGTACTTGTGATGGCCAAGAGAGAGAACAACACTCGAGCATGCAGATACTCTCCTCATTCCTCCTGCAGGGCTCATTAAGCTCTGGATACAAGCAAAAAGCTAGTGGGTTATCGACATTTCTGGTGGACTCAACCTTACTTGCTTAGTGACAAACACAAAGACATGATCTGTCAGAGTTTCGTACGTCAACAACTGCTCACTATACAGGTTGTATGATGCCTCAGTTATCAGGTGAACAGTGCCACTCACCAAACATTCAACTATGTCACGCAGATGAGCATTTTGTTCTCTATATACAATAGGTTGTATTCTATCCAAAACAAATGAGAGTTTTGTATAACCCAGTAAAGGAATTTAAAGTCGTCCTAATGTTATTATTTATATATTTATTTCTTAGTTAAAATAATTATTCTTCCTTCTTGGTTGAAAATGATTTTAATTCTTTATTAAAACTTGGCCCCCCAGTGGCACAGCGGTATGTCTGCGGACTTACAACGCTAGAAACCGGGTTTCGATACCCGTGGTGGGCAGAGCACAGATAGCCCTTGTGTAGCTTTGTGCATAATTAAGAACAAACAAACAAAACAATTAAAACTTGTCTGCTTGTTCTGATCCAAAATTTCTTTATTGTACTATCTTAATTGTTTTAAACCTCACGGCTGTTTAAGTTTTATTTTTTAGCCAAAACATATCCCATTGTCAATATCTCTAGCTTCTCGATAGAAATTTATCTTTTAATTCCTAAAATATTTTCTTTCTTTTTTTTCAAGAACCCTATGTTATTTATATTTTCTTTTGCTGTTTATTAATCATCCCCTGTTACTTGTAGCTTGTTTTGATTTTTTACCGACTTACATAACCTGCTTTATTTTCTTTGGTAATTACAATTATCACCCATATTTTATCTAAAAACACTGTAGGTTATTTTACAATCAACAAATAAACACAAAAGTTACGGGCTATAATGCACATAAACAGTTTGTTTCGGAATTTTCATTCAAAATTACACAAAGATCTATTTGCGTATAACCATCCCTTAATTTTGAGCTGCTAGACTTCAGGCAACTATTATATGATCGAATAAAGGAGTTTGGTTGTCACTCTTATAAAGCATCAACAGCAATGGGACACATTCTCATTCTAGACATACTAACTTTTAGGCCACGCCTGGCCTTAGAAAAAACAGATATTTATGGGCCTTACCAATATAAACAGATATTTATGGGCCTCACTAATATGAACTGCGAAACAAAACGCTGTATTTACTGTTAATATTCAGTACGTGTTTGTCCAAATACCGTTGAGTTGATAGAAATGTACTTTACAAATTCAAATGAGTTAAGTTCAACAACACTCAAAAGTTTATTGTCAGGTCACGTGAGGCCAGGTCAGGTCAATCGACAATTTACATTTTCATTGTAGCATGAACATTTACGAATATTTTAGAATAATAAACAGCATAAAAACAAAGCCAAAACAAATACAGGAGTCAGTATAGTTTAAACTGATAATTATGTTATAAAAATAAATTGATTAACAACTTCCTTAATGTATAGAATTATATACGGACTGTTCTTTACGTTAAAACAATTTTCTTGTGAGTTTTCGACTGTATTACCGAAGCCTTCATTGGGCAACAATATTTTAAAGTAGAGAACAGACCGTATAATTCTACATAGTAATTTACCTATGTTATGAGTCTTAACAAAATAACTTCACTAATGCGTTATCTACGATTTTGATGCGCTCCAAGAGAGTTTAGGATTTCTTTACCACTGTACATGTCGACATGATTAACATTACTTCAATTTTTCATAGGATAGCTCCATGACTTTTGTTTGGCATATTTGTCATGTTTCGAAAAGTGTTTGCTTCGAAATTTGGCGCATAGCTACGCTAGGACTATCGGTATGTAGCCGTCATGAATTTTGAAATGATAGACTAGAGGGAAGAAAACAAGTTAACAAGACCCACTGTCAACTCTTTGACTACTCTTATATGACCGAATAGTGAGATTTGACTGTCACTTTTATACTGCACTAACGGCCTACAAAGTACTGAGCGCGTATATGCAGCAACAGATCCCGAACAGTGACTTCTCGGAATAAATGTACAGAACGTTAACAATTATCTTATGGTTTACCATTTAAAACCGATAACCTTGTCTTTTAATACGTGAAACTGATGAATAAAAATTAAGTTTCAAATTAGGAAAAACTTACTTATGAAGCTTTATATCAGTTTTAAAGTCTTTCAATTAACATGATTCAATAAGCCTTTCTTCATATTCCTATGGATATTGTTTTCCCATTGTATCACAAGAAAATCCCAGCTTTATTTTCCCCCATTTTCCAACTTTAGAAACCGCTTCTCAGATTTAATTTGATTAAAATATTTTATTTAAAACCCTTCTATTTTGTAGTTCTCCTTAATGTTCCACCAACGTTTTCATGATACGGGTGTTTATATTTTTCTTTAGTAAATTTCTAATCCTCTAGAGCTCCCCCAGTGAGATACATTTCTGCTGTTTCACACTTCAGTTACTTTCTCCCTTACTTTCTGGATCTTCATGAGCAGCCCCGTGGCTATCAGGGCAACAAAAGTTGTTCGCGTACCAACATTATGTCCCCTATTTAGATCTAACTGATGAAATCAAGGCAGCTCCTGTCCGTTTGTTTTTCAGCATTTTTTTTTATCACCAACAGTAGGCTTATGCTTAGTTTTCAGTATCGGGAATCATTTACAATTTTTTTTTTACTAAAGTTTGGTCGTTTAATCTCAAAGCTCCACAGTGGACTTTGTCTACTGTAGGCATCGAACCCACAGTTCTAGCGTAATAAACCTGAAGCTTATTGCGGAGCCGAAGGATGGCATTTACTACAAAAAATCGAGAACAAATTTAGTTTTTTATTGTCATTGAAAGTTCTTTTATATTATTATAAATATTAAATAATTTTTAAACAATTAAGATATTTAAAACATTTAAAGCGCCAGTTTAATAGTTTTCAACCATATCTTTATTGTTTCACAGAAATAAAATATAAGTTCCCCATAATTTTCATAACCTTTCATGGTACACTAATATTGCAGATTTATGAAACTCAATAGTGTTGCATATAAGGTGGCTATTTAATGTTGTGTCACCGATATAATCTAATTAATATCTTTAATATAGCAATATAGAGATATCTACATATAAAACAATATAGTTTTTCTCCTCTGTATACCTTTTAAATCTTATATACAACAGGAGCCGAAATTCACAGCTATAAAAAGTTCGGAAATGATTGTTATTACAGAAATGTCATTTTAATCATCGTTCTTTTAGCCTACTATTTAATATTATTGATAAACGCCACCTACCGGGCTGTTCTGGGACCTACAGCATCGTTGTATGATGAACTTGCTGTGATATCTTCATCTTTAATGTCACCCGATTTCATCCCAAGGGCTGTTTTACAGGATTCTGTAAAAAAATCAAAAGTAAACATTAAGTTCTGAAAGCATACTTAAAGTGTAGGTAATGTTGTTATAAAATCTTAACCCTAATTTGTCACGTTTATCTAACACTTCTTGTTATTCTTTCACTGAATCAAAATATTAACTCTGCTAAATTTTTCAAGTTTATCAAACACTTCCTGTTTTTCTTTCAGTGAATCAAAATTTTCAAAAACTGGCATGGCCTGATAGTTAGGGCGCTCGACTCGCAATCTGTGGGTCGCGGATTCGAATTCCCGTCATCGAACATGGTCGCCCTTTTAGCCGTGGGGGAGTTATAATGTGACGGTAAATCCCACTATTTGTTGGTAAAAGAGTAGCCCAAGAGTTGGCGGTGGGTAGTGTTTACTAGCTGCCTTCCCTCTAATCTATCACTGCTAAATTATGGACGGCTAGCACAGATAGAAAGCCCTTGTGTAGTTTTGCGCCAAATTCAAAATAAACTAAAATTTTTCGAATGATTAATATTAATTTTCCAGCTCGACACTTGTCTGTTAAACTAGTAACGTAAAGTAATTATGTCATTCTATAAACAAGATAAGTTACTGACAATGATTTCTGTGACAAGTTATAAATTCAAACAACAAATTTCCATATTCTGGTGATTGCTGATATAATAACACAACATTTCCTTTATAATTAACTCTGTTTATTAAAGAATAAACTACGAGTTAGAATAATAGCCAGAAATGCTATATTGAGTTATTTTCGAGTACCTAACCCTTTTTTTCTGTGTACCTGAACATTGAGTTAGTTTAGTGAAATTTCGAGAGAAAAAAAAAAAGCTGAGATAAGCATAAACATCCTACTCTCTAGACGGCGCTAAATTAAAGCTTCAGAATACATGTTATAAAAGTGACAGACAAAGCAGCTGGTACGAGCAATCTCTGTTGTTGTTGTACCGCATTTCCTGTGTTTCACATACCTGGAGTCAGATGTTATTCACAGATATTTTCCAGTTTCCGCTCTCTAGTGGGTATTTATAATCGTACAACACGTACAACGTTTCATTAACACAAAATGAGGATAGATACCCACAAAAAACAACAACATTAAATGGAAAGACCCTATGCATACAGTTGCGTGTAAAGTCAAGATAGTACTACCATTTTGTTTAAAAAATATGAAAAGTGAATAATTTACTTTTAACACACACACACACACATAAAACTATGTTTCATTTATTCTGCAATTCAGTTACAGTCGTGATCTGCCTTTGGAATACCGAGTGATAAATAACCCAAGAGTTGGCGGTGGGTGATGATATCTAGCTGCCTTCCCTCTAGTCTTTCATTGTTAAATTAGGGACGGCTAGCGCAGATAGACCTCGTGTAGCTTTGCGCGAAATTCAAAAACAGACCAAAACAGACAGAGCTGCCTTTAAAAGTAACCAACATAGAACGTGAATAATGAGTATCATGGTGAAAAGTAATAATGTGTCAATAGAACATCTTATTCGAAGCTTAGTAGTGGCATCGTCGTGGACACTGTGATTGGTTGATCGATTCCATGATCGCTAACAACAAAGCAAGCAGGATAAATCTATTCAACAAAAGAGCTTGACAAATATTGTGTAGATACGTTATCTTTTTACTATAGTTTAGAGCATTCTGATAATCTAAAGACGTTTCTACAGTGTAAACAAATTTTACTAGCAATTGTTTGTTTGTTTGTAATTAAGCACAAAGCTACACAATGGACTATTTGTGCTCTGCCCACCACGGGTATCGAAACCCGGATTCTAGCGTTGTAAGTCCGCAGACATACCGCTGTGTCACTGGGGGGGGGGAGATTACTAGTAATAAAAGATACAAAATGGACGCACACAGTAAAATTTTTACTTTGTTCTTATATCTAATTCCCGTCCTCATTAGGTCCCATAACCCTAAATTTTTGCAAGTTTTAATTTTCTTTGCACGGATAAAACAAGTCTTTGACTGATAAACAATTTGTTGTCAGCAACAATATTATAGTGTGTGCCAAATAAACATAACAACCATGAAAACTAGATTAGACTAAATTACATTTATCTTAATGACCCTATAACGGATTTCTAATCAAAGAAGAATAAACGAGCATTCATATAAATTTTCAACTGTCAGAAGTCTAGTCCAGTTGATTAGTGTTGGGTAGTGAATGGAAAGTCTTATGAGCGCTGCCTTATGACTGACAAAAGATGCATCTGAAATGCTAGTCCTAGAAACCCCATCTTTGAAATTCATAATGAGCCAATTAAGTGGAATGTGACAAAAACTCTTCAGTCAGATGTGATTTTCATCACATTTGTTAGGCCTAATGCGCTCTTTCGCCTTTACCATTTTATACCACAGCAATATGAAGACATGTCCAAATAGATCAAAAATATGTATACATAACTTAGGATGTTCTATTAATTTTTTTTTTGCTTTAGAAATTGAAGACACTTTCTAATTTCTATATGAATTTTTTACATTTTCATTATGTTTTTTTTTAGTTATTTATTGATTATGTAAAAATGTTAACCTTATGTTATTTTCCTCTTTTTCACATTGTTGTTTGTTTGTTTGTAATTAAGCACAAAGCTACACAATGGGCTATACTGTGCTCTGCCCACCACGGGTATCGAAACCCGGATTCTAGCGTTGTAAGTCCGAAGACATACCGCTGTGCTACTGGGGGGCCCACATTGTTGTCAGCGATAGTTTTGTATTGGAGTAACGTAGTTTCCACACATGCTGTACCATCATTTGAAATTTTTGCAAAATGCTCCACTTCCGATCAGTTAAACCTGTTTCTCATACGTTCTTGAAAGAGGTCGACGTTAATTAAAAACCTTATAACGAAATAGTGATAAGGCTCAATGTCATTTTTATGAACTCTACCATGTAAGACTACGATAACTTCCTCGGTTACGTATCTATCTATTTATAAATTTGTTAATAGCTAAAAATGTTGTTGAGGACTTTACGATCTTGGAAATTTCAAATATAAAATGTTTGTACATCATGTACGTATAATGAGCCTACGGTTCCTACTAATCTTGAAAAGAATAAAACATTATCACGAATCTATTAGAAATAAGAAAATTAGATCTAAAGTACAAGTTAACACATATATATAAAACCAAACAAAAATGTTTGAGTACTAAAACCGATTATCGCAATCTCTTGTTAAGTTATTGGACCAAATTTTATAAAAATAGTAAATATAACAGTAAATTGTATGTAAAGTTGTAAGTTGGGCAAAACTTTTGTGCTCTTGCCTTTCTTTTTCCTGTTAGTATTCCCAGTTCATATTCTGTAGTTTCATTTCATAGTTTGATCAACAGTATGAGCTGCCATTACTAACATCTTATACGAGCGCACTTGGAGAAAGTCAACCAGATAAGATATATATATATGTGTGTGTGTGTGAGCTAACGTGCACCAGGTGTGAAAAACCGCGGTCTATTTCTCCGTGTAAAAACATCTTCTGTTTAAAACCTTTGCACGTGAGTCTAAGTTGTTAATGTGGATTCAGTAGTTCACACCCAGCTCCGGTATTTACTCATGCTGTTTGAGTTTGAATTATTGCCCTTCTCATATGATTTATACAGCAGCATTACTATAAGAAAATTTTGACGAAAATAACAATGTTCGTCTGACCACCATCCTCATCCTTAGCCTTCCAGTAGCCAGATCGTATTTCTGTGATATATACTAGAAACATCCTTGTTGGATAGGCATACCAGTAATTTTTCTAACAATACAACGAAAAGATAAAATTAGTAAGCCTGTCGGTGGTTTTTACAACTACCCTCTGTACATGGAATATCTGTAAGATAATAAGATTTACTGACACTGAATTCTTTCTCATATGGCGTGCGGAATTGACATAAATCAAAAAGTTTTGTTATGATGTTGAAACAATTGTCATATTGTGTGCCTTTTAATTCTATTTTTTTATGCTCTTTTGGTTTAAAATTCAACAGAATATGAATAAATAGTACTCAGTATGCAAATAAAGCGATCTCTTTTGACAAATTACAAAATTTATGCCACGCCAACGTAAGCAGTGTCTAGTTAATATACAGATTAAATAAATATTATAATGAAGGTCTTTACTAAGAAAATTGAATTCCTATTTAAACAGAAACAAGTATTTTTTCCCTTCTCAGAATCAGCCTGATATTAAAAATGGTTTATGATTTTTGTTTTCATTTTCACGTGCTACGATATACTTTTTTTTTCTTTTATGGAAAGCAGATAATACTCTACGTGAACTTGGACGTTTACAGGAGTGTCCATAAAACGTGCTGTATTACAAAGTGCACTTTGAACTTAATCTTTCCAAACGTAATACAAGTTGATTTTTCACGGATCACAACAGTCAGACATAAACTATAATGGTTTATTTAAATTAAACAGCGTACATGTTGTTGTCATGGTAAACAGAAATACGCTTTTACATTTTCTTGAAGCATAACAGTCAAATATCAGCTGTATTAATTCATTTAAAAAGTTTATTTGGATTTTTTAACACAAGAAGACGTACACGAAGCTGCTATTAATCTGTTGATGCATTGAGTCCTATTGATATGTTATTTCATTATTGTTCTGCTTTCGCTTACCGAGAGTCAAAATGTCATTTTGTTGAGAGTTAATTTCAACATAAGAAATCAAACTGAAAAATCAGTTACGAAACAAATCTATCCAAACAACGTGTCTGTCTATTGAAGTACAGTTTAGAATAACCTATTTTAGTCATGTTTTTATTCTTCAATTCATTACACACAGTAAAATCAAACTAAAATATATCAACTTGAAAATCTTCTCGAAAAATGGGGAGAGGGAAAAAGAGAATACACGTGTAACTGAAGAGACTTCAGTTTTCAGTTGCGATCCTTGCTAAACCAATTCTAGAGGATAGCAAAGCCTAATATTAATACGCTACAGCAAACACACTGCTTGGGGTAGTGGGCTGAGAAACTACCACATGTTCTTACCCAATGATTTTTTCATATTGTAATTGACATATTGCATGTCCTAGCAGGGGTGCCGGTCGAAGCTGGGGGCTCGATAGGGCCGACCAAAGGACTCCATCACTCAACAGCGCTGTGGAGACGTAATACACCGCAAGAGCTCAGCAGATATCGGTGGGAACATACCATTTGGGCTGAGCATCAAGAAAATGAAGAGCCTTCAAAAAGTTCTAGGTTGGAACATTAAGAAACCATCATCTTTTGTTTCTTAGATAGATGTAAAAGCCGCTCCAACTCATCCTTCAGAATAAATTATTTCTCACAACTTGGAGCAGGGATAGCCAATACAGCACCCCCACCATGCTCGTGTTCTTCGTCTCCCAGGTTTGTCAAGGCAATTCATCCTTAGGTCGGTTCAATCAGGAAGAATGTCAATACCAGCTAAAGATACACATTGGAAACCAGGGTAACCTCCATTTAGATTGCGTTTAACCACAATATTACATTCTTCGATTATTCTAGGACTCTTGCATGATGCTATAGCTCGTTTGTTTCTAGAAATAAGATCCATTCACATCAATATCACGTAATACGTGAACCAGAATAAACAACCAGAAAATGAAAATAAGTTTTCTTTTTTTTTATCCTTTGAAGTATTTCAATACATTTCAGGTCAGTAGGGGAAGGGAAAATTGTGTGTGTGGGAGAGAAAAGGATTAAAGCATGTATGTGATTGGACGATTTAGGACAATCTCATGTATATTTAATGAAACTAGTCAATTCTGAAGTTAATGCTGGAAAACTGACTTGTGCACGAAAATATATTATTTAATATTATTATTCATTATAATAATAATAATTCATTTTATTAATGAAACTAAAGAAAGAAGCTATTTCTTTCAAAACTCTAAAAACTACAACGCAACAATGCTAGCAATAATCTTGAATTGATTTCGAAAAAGAAAATTGGTATGATTTCGACCCATCCATCTTCTTAGGGACTTTAGACAGAAGAATACAAAACATTATTCATCTCGGCTCATGTCAAGAAGGGAGTAATAGCATGAGATGTTGTCCAATAACGTTCAAAATGTCCTTCAGTGAATAAAAAGTTAAATATTATGAGTAATTCTTTTGGCATTTTAAGAGCGCCACTTTCTCGCGAGCTTATTCTGTGTGATCTGCCCTTCTAATCATGATGTCGCATACGTTTCGTGACGTTCGTAGCAGAATATTTTAACATGACGTCATATAAATATTAGTGATTGTAACATTACCGTGAGTGCGGGATTATTTCTGAGAAACGTTTTTCACCTATATGCGTATAATGATACTAAATTAACTTGCATATAGCAATCAATATTTAACTTGAACAACAGAGGACGCTAACAGAAAAGCACGAGAAAATATTCATATTGTTACAAAGTTGGAGTTTATTGTTTTGTTTTTCATCACTATTTACTACTGTCTTCCCATTTGGTAGATCAGCAGAATAGGCTCGGTCTTATAGACCTACCAATAAACTTGTTTCTATCGGTACACGATCCATAAAGTTATAAATGATCTCTCGCTAGAATTCAGCAACAAGGATAAGCTTGGATGAGTAGCCTTAAGAAACTCAAATACACAAATATTGGAATAAAACTTAAACTGTGGTAGTTTAGGTTGTTTAACTACACTACCAACTGCTACTAAAGCACGTTTTTAAAAAACAACTCAAACCGCTACAAAATCGATATACAATGTCGAGGCTTGAAAATAGTTTTGTTTTACTAAGCAGAGTGAAAAATCAAAGTTAATACACGAGTCCGAACACTACGTAGGTCTAATAACCGGTTAGCTGGTCCGACTGTGAGTTAATCCAAGGATTGAAGGTTCGTGTTATTCACATTAATACACGAGTCCGAACACTACGTAGGTCTAGTAACCGGTTAGCTGGTCTGACTGTGAGTTAATCCAAGGATTGAAGGTTCGTGTTATTCACAGCAAAATTGCACTCTTCATTTTGGTGTCATGGTTGCGCTGTAAAAGTGATGGTAAAAATCCCACTATTCGGTCAGACAGAGTAGCCCAAGATTTGGGTGCTGTTGACTAGCTGCTTTCCCAATATCTTATCAGTTCAAAATTAGATTTCGGCTACAAACAGGCAGCCTAACTATCTAACAAAACTTAGGACACTATTCTGGTGAAATTATAGATATTAAGCTATTGTTGTTCTTATAACACACTGGCCAGGGGAGGGCAAGGGGGGGCAGCTGGGGACCTGGGGTCTTTTGAGGAGCCCGTCAGTGGGATATTCCAAAGCTCACTAGAAATGTATACTGCTTAATGAGCTAAAATGGCTACTGCTTTTTCATGGATTCATGAAGAAAGATGTCAGCTAAATTTATTTAATGAAAAATCAGCAATAGTTAATAAATAAAATGAAAGGGGCCTGGGCTAGCTCTCGACACCCTGACACTGAGATAAACGGTAAGATACGATGCGCACTAGGTCAGATACAACATTTATCTTTTGATATTTCTGTATTCTATATATTTATCATTGCTATGAATGATAAATGTTATGTATATTAAAGGTAACTCCAGAAACACTTCTTTAAACTTTCAAATGGTAGAAAATATTGATTGATGCTAGATATCCAAGGGAGAATCCCTGATTGCTTTATTTTCCTGCGTTATCAGTCTTTTTTTTTCTCTCTCTCTTATTCTTTTGGGGTGGGTGGTTTCTTTTTTTTTTTTACTGCAGAAAACAAAACAAAATGGAAAACATTTGTAAAGAATACTTGTATATAAAAACCCCTTAAGTCAAGCAAAAAGAAAAGCAGGCCCACGGATTGCTAGAATTACTGGGGTGGCGGGATTCTTTCATCTCAAGTTATTCTAGATGCGAACGATGAGTCTTTTATTGCGTCATCTATCATGGCGACATGCGGTGGCGCTCAAAGGAAATCAACGAGTCTTTGAGTGAGGTGGGAAAAAAGGCTGTTGGTTGCTGATTTCTTATGTCCAAGCGTACGATAAAGTCAGGTATAAATAACACTTCGTGGTTTTAGATGATAATGTCCTGATATTTAGTAGTGCCCCTACTAAGTGCCCAAGTTGATATCTCTGAGATAATCACGACTGGAATAACAATGTTTTTGGGACAACGCAAAAAAATTATTTTTTTGTCTGACGTTGAAAGGTTTTCTACAAAATAAAATAAAATAACGAAAATAGACTAAACGATGTTTATTGATAACAAAACACTTGATATGTTCTCCGATACTGCGAGTTCACGCGTTAAAAGTTTGTTTGTTCGTAGTTAAGCCCAAAGCTATATAACGATTTGTCTGTGCTGTGCCTACCACGGGTACCGAAACACGGTTTCTAGTGTTGCAAGACTTCCTGCGGTGTAACTGGGAAGGAGTTTGTTTTTCGAATTTCGTGCAAAGCTACACAAGGGCTATCTGCGCTAGCCGTCCTTAATTTAGCAGTGTAAGACTAGAGAGAAGGCAGCTAGTCATCACCCCCTACCGCCAACTCTTGGGCTAATCTTTTACCAACGAATAGTGGGATTGACCGTCACATTATAACGCCCTCACGGCTGAAAGGGCGAGCATATTTGGTGTGATGGGGATTCGAACCCGCGACCCTCAGATTGCGAGTCCCTAACCACCTGACCATGCCGGGCCCACTGGGGATGAGAGAGGAGGCCTTTTGATCAGACGAGATGGACAATAAAAGACACGGCTGTTTTGTTTTCAAATATTTTGTTTACATTTAAGTCCTTTAGGATTAATAACAGTTTGGATTGGGCTAACACGCTTTTTGAAGAACCATATATATATTTAACTCTATCAGCAGAACGTT
Organism: Limulus polyphemus; assembly: GCF_000517525.1. Taxonomy (NCBI): domain Eukaryota; kingdom Metazoa; phylum Arthropoda; class Merostomata; order Xiphosura; family Limulidae; genus Limulus; species Limulus polyphemus. The sequence continues at coordinate 142,866 of NW_013666125.1, forward strand.
ACTTTTTTTTTACAGCTTAATAGTACATTACAGTCTTCAAGCATTCCAGTTGTAGTTTCGAAGCATTGCAGTTGATAGACAGAACAGGCTAACTCTTAAATATGCTATAAATATTTTGAAATAGTAAACACAAAATTTAACATTGGAATTACCAATGGAGTTCTTTATATATACATTTTTCCGAAATATTCGCGCACCAACTTAATGGTGAGTCCTTGACATTGCTAAGGTTCTTGATATAACAAATCACATTAAAAAAACACGAGCAAAGCATGTAATTGCAGTATAATTCCTTACGCGTTATGCATAGAAAATTATTTATATATATATATATATGTTTCTAAACGCAACAGTGAGCAACCACCTCGTCACTTCTGGCTGCAGACAGCGAAATATGGTTAAGATATGGGAGATTGTGGGGTTGAGCACCCACATCTGTTCCGACGAAATATATATATATATACACACACACACACAAATATGCACATATATTTAGTTTCTACTAATTAACAGAACAATGCCACTACGACAGATTTATGGCTGAAACAATTATGTTCTTTCCAAGGAAGAACATTTGTATAGTAAAACTGCAGTGAAATGCCCAGAACATTCCAATTTCAGACGACTTTGTATAGTATAGTGACAATGGCAAGGGAAGACTAACTTGCATTCGTGAGAAAACGCGATACACAGGTAACGGGTGCGTCACGATAAACTAATGTGTCTCTATAGTGCCTTTAGAGTCCGTGTAGTATTACCCTATCCCTTAAAATGTGACTCTATAGTGCCTTTAGAGCCCGTGTAGTATTACCCTATCCCTTAAAATGTACTCCTGTATTGTCTTTAGAATCAGTGTAGTATTACCATATCCCTTAAAATGTGTCTCTATAGTGCCTTTAGAGCCCGTGTAGTATTACCCTATCCCTTAAAATGTACTCCTGTATTATCTTTAGAATCAGTGTAGTATTACCCTATCCCTTAAAATGTACTCCTGTATTGTCTTTAGAATCAGTGTAGTATTACCATATCCCTTAAAATGTGTCTCTATAGTGCCTTTAGAGTCCGGTAATATTACCCTATCCCTTGACCCGGCAATCTGCGGGTCGCGGGTTCGAATCCCCGTCACATCGAAACATGCTCACCCGGTGTAGGACACTAGTCCTATTCCCGAATACTTACCTTCAGCAGAATTTGGAGGTGTGAGAAACACAATACGAAACAAAAAAAAACACTATCCCTTAAAGTATGTCTATATATTGCCTTTAGAGCCCGGGAATATTACTCTATCCCTTAAAGTGTGTCTACATATTGCCTTTAGAGCCCGGGAATATTACTCTATCCCTTAAAGTGTGTCTACATATTGCCTTTAGAGCCCGGGAATATTACTCTATCCCTTAAAGTGTGTCTACATATTGCCTTTAGAGCCCGGGATATTACTCTATCCCTTAAGTGCGTCTAATATTGTCGTTTAGAGC
>NW_013666125.1:144727-156317 GCF_000517525.1 Limulus polyphemus
TACTTCAGCAGAATTTGGAGGTGTGAGTAAACACAATACGAACAAAAAAAACACTTATCCCTTAAAGTATGTCTATATATTGCCTTTAGAGCCCGGGTAATATTACTCTATCCCTTAAAGTGTGTCTACATATTGCCTTTAGAGCCCGGGAATATTACTCTATCCCTTAAAGTGTGTCTACATATTGCCTTTAGAGCCCGGGAATATTACTCTATCCCTTTAAGTGTGTCTACATATTGCCTTTAGAGCCCGGGGAATATTACTCTATCCCTTTAAGTGCGTCCCTATAGTGCCTTTAGAGCCCGGGAATATTACCCTATCCCTTAAAGTGTGTCTATATATTGCCTTTAGAGCCCGGGAATATTACTCTATCCCTTTAAGTGCGTCCCTATAGTGCCTTTAGAATCCGTGTAATGTATTTTGCATGAAGACGGTTTTATTAAAACTTCTTCCTTAAAGTGAAGGAATGGCAACATGACCCAACATGGATCAAAAGCGTCCACCTTTCACTGTTATTATGCGAAATCTGGCGTTATTTTGAGGGTTTCTCAAAGAAATAAGGCTTAATAACAAACCTGCATATATATATCTAATCCACACTATAACTTTCCAACCATGAAACAGCCTTGAATATGGAGTACTTTATCCAAAAAATTACAGTCGCGAGTGTCATGAAGACAAAATTAAGCCACAGGATGTTGTATAGACAGATGTTCATTCCAACTCGAGCTAAGAATCAGAGTGCAAAGTCTAGCAGTTGTCGTGCATCACCTGGTAGGTCATTTGTCCTATAGGATTATAGTTTCAGTGTTTTATGCACGACTTTTCAGACAACTTACTGTGGGAGTCCATTATGCTAAGTAATGCTGGATTTTTTTTTCAGTTTTGTTTTCTACTATAACCTCAAATGGTGATGTAGAGCAACCATTGCAGTTCTATCAGCAACTGATCATGTTTTTTTTTCTTCATTTTTTAAGTCACCGACTAGCCTTACTATTCCATGGTCTTTTTTGTTCACTACTTTCATGTCGACAGATTATTAGTGCTCCACCAGTTATATTTCTATAAAAATACGTAGTACCTTATGAAAACACTTCTTATGTTTAGAAACAATCTTTTAGGAGACATTTTCTAAATCCACAATGAACTTTGGTGTTTTTTTATTTTATCTTTACACAGTCCTTGATTATGTGAATTTCACGATCAATGCCACTGGTGACTATATTTTACACACTGAAATTACCTTTCCCATGGTATCTTAATTCATCTAAACCAAACGTTATAACTCTTTGATGATTAATGTTCTAATTATGGACCTTTGATCAGGCCAAGTAACTTTATGATGACACACTACTTAATAGTCATAACTGAATAATGCCTCCGATTGGTCAGCGGTAAGTTTACGAGCGTACATTGTTAAAATTCAATGTTTGTTTCTCCGCATGAGCAGAACACAGATAACCCATTGTGTAACTCTGTGCTAAACGTAAACAACAACAAAACAGAATAATGCGATGATGCCAAGTTCTGTGGCTTAAACTCTCAATAGCAAGTTGTTTTTGAAACTGAGTGTTGTTCACCCTCAATGAATAATCAAGCTGATTTAGTGGAGAAAAAAACAACAAAAAACACCGGAATATTAAGTAGGTCGTGAAAGGAGTACAAAAACGAAGACCAATTTATGGCCTTTAATATAACGGAGCAACAGAACACTGAAATATTAACTAGGTCGTCAAAGGTGAGAAGAGACCAATACTCATATATGGTCGTTAACGTAAAGGCCCGATATAGTGGAGCAACAGAATACTGAAATATTAACTAGGTCGTGTAAGGTGAGAAGAAACCAAGACCAATTTATGGCCTTTAATATAGAGGACCAATATAGTGGAACAACAGAACATTCGAAATGTTAACTAGTTCGTGAAAGATGAGAAGAAACCAAGATAAATTTATGGTCGTTAATATAAAGGCCCAATATAGTGGAACAACAGAACATCGAAATGTTAACTAGTTCGTGAAAGATGAGAAGAAACCAAGATAAATTTATGGTCGTTAATATAAAGGCCCAATATAGTGGAACAACAGAACATCGAAATGTTAACTAGTTCGTGAAAGATGAGAAGAAACCAAGATAAATTTATGGTCGTTAATATAAAGAACAATCTAGTGGAGCAACAGAACACTGAAATATTAAGTAGGTCGTGAAAGGCGAGAAGAAATCAAGACCAATTTATGGTCGTTAATATTAAGGCATTGAGGATAATGAAACATAAGGTAAATGTACAAGTCAGGACGATATTGTGGTGAAAGTTTCGTAGATGAATCTTAACATTATTACTATTCTCAAAGTAAAATGTCGTAGAAGCGGCAAAACAGCCCTCGAGGGACTCGTTACGCTAATGAACGAGATAAACTCTGGTCAGCAACTTCACAAACAGCATTATTCACGTACTGAATAACAGAATAGTTTGGTGAATCATTGCGACTATCTAACAGTGTAAAGAAATGAAATTACCCATGCTATAAAACCTTTCGTTTACTTACAAAATTAAATTTGTTTTCGTTAAATCTTTTTGGTTTGGTTTGTTCCAAAACATTTATCTTTAGTTCTACCGTCCCTTTCTCTTTCTCTCCCTTTCTTCTGGTTCATTCTCATGTTTTTCTGTATTGTTGTTCAATTCAGATTTCTTTACTTTTCTCAAACCAACTACATTTTTTTACTTGAGCAACTCTATATTTTGACTCCTTCTAGCTCACTTTCACAATTACTTCTTTCAACTTTATATATTACCAGCATTTCTTTCTTGTCTCATTCCTCTTTCTTTGGCTTATTTACTGTTCTTTTTTTCCTTTATCGAATGTTTTATTTATCTTCTGGTTGTGTTCTGTTATACATTACCTATCTTCCCTAACTTTGTACAGTTTCTTGCTCTTTTCTACTTGTGCTTCTAATTCTTACCCTAAAAATCTGATTTGTAGATAACTTAAGATAGAATTTATAATAATTACATTTCGCTGCGTAATCTTATTTAGACCAATACTATGTCTGTCGTGAGCTCTGGTATTGGGCAAAATGCTTCGTCGGCACTGGATAAAGTAGAAGTACTGTGGTTGATATATCATAACATATTCTCCTGTGCTTTCACTAGTGGAATCTTAGAATTAGCTGCCAAACGTTATTAGCATTAGCTATTTGCTATTTCTTCCTCTCTTTCTCCATGTCTCTCTTTTTATTTCGCTCGATTCTGTATTTTGTTCAGATGTATTTTACTATATATATATATATATGTTTCTCCATCATCTGTTCTCCATTTAAAACATAAATCTTTCTCTGTCTGATTTTTCAACAAGACCATCCTACAGTCTTATTCTTGCCATCTTTGAATTTTGCTCTGCTCTTCTAGCCTTTACAATATTTATCCTATTTTAGTAGGAAATCAGAAACGTCAGGTAATGCTTGTGTTTTGCTGCGAAAGGCGTTATCTTGAGCATCGCTTTCAGCTCTTTAGGAACAAAGGAAACCTAAAGAGTATTGATTGGGCCATAACAAGCTGTTGCCTGAGTTATCTGATATTTGTGTATCTAGAGCATCAGTACATGTAGCTTCTCAGTGCAAAGCAATCACCTTTAACAACTTGTAATGTGATGCATACGAGTGGTTTCTTATCTTGAATTTTGGTTGCAACGTGCTGTTCGTAGTCATAATGCACTAACGAACATGTCGTGAATATTACAGACATTTCTCACTAGATTTCAGAATTCTTAGTTCCCTAGTAACGTGATATTCGTAGTTAAAAAGCTCTGGATGGCATGTCATAGACATTGCAGAAGCTTCTTCAACTAGGCTACATGACTCTTGCTTATCTGGTACGTTAACGCGCTATTTCTAGCTATAATGCACTAGTGGGCAAGTTGTAGACATTAAAGATATTTCTAGCTAAACTTCAGGGATCTTGGTTATCTTATAACGTAATATTCGTAGCTATACACTCGTTGGCAAGTCATAGACACAATAAATACTTGTAGCTAATATTCACCATGAAAAGATCTTCAAAATCTTGACAAAACTTTAAACACTTTCTATAATATGTTTCCGAGGGTTTCTGTAACAAGTTGTAGGCATTATTATTATTGCCTAAACATTGGTATTTATGCTGGTTAATATTTATAGCATGTTTAAAGCATTATTAATGAAAAACACTATACTGTATAACATTAATTTTGTTAATGTTTTTATTTGGGATATTCAGTATCAAAGTATTGAAATTTTTGGTAAGCATAATTGTCAAGTTTATTTTTTGTCCGATTAAAACATTTTCGGGTAACCATCTACTTAAAAATGTTGATGTGTGGACAGTATCATGGAAAACAGATTCGACTGACAAGATATATAAACCACAAAAAATCTGTGTGTCTGTCTGTCCGTTATCTAACTACTCCTCTGTTGGTGAGCCAATCTCAACCAAACTATGTGGGATGATAGTTTGGAACAAGGGATATGTTAATAGAGGGTTCACAACCCCGCCATCCCCAATATTACTGTTATTATCGTTGACATAAATTAAAGTTAACAACATATATAGATGGTGCCACGTCCATACACACACACGCACACAAGCATATATATATATATTAAATTTCCTATAACACAATACAGTGTGGGAGGAGGGAACACAAACGTCTAAAATATATCAGAGAGTGTGCTCCTCTCTACGGAGGAATGCAATAAAAAATGACCGCCACTATTGCAATAGTATATAAACTCAGTTGAAGTTTCTCTTACAACAGCCACCATAAGGTTGATATGAAGAGCCGTTTCTTGAGTTATACCCTATTCCTACTTTTGCCCGTGACCTCTCAACTTCGGGCTCGTAAGACACTTCTGCAGCCAATGACCGTCAATTAATTAATGGTTACTCAAGGGCTATATCCGCTAGTCGTCCCTAATTTTGAATTAATAGACTAGAGGGAAGGCAGCAATCTAACAGCACACAGCACGAACCCTTATATTTCTTGTTTGCCCGAATAGGTTTTGACATTCACTCTTGTAACGAACTCATGCCTCCAAAGTGAGGAGTGCGATTTTTTTTTGTGGTAACAGTACGCAAACATTGGATCCATAAATCCAGAGTTCGGAACGCTAATCACTGGACCATATTGAGACCAGTGGAGAAAATAACCTTCAATGGGCTAGCTACATATGGGGTGAGACAGCCGTTTAAACGATTTGAAAGGGAAATTAACGATACAACCGTGTAAATATTTTTATTTGTTTCTATAAAAAAGAAACAAAAAACTTACTTCGCATTAGAAAGAAAGCCGAAGAGCATTATCTAAATTTTTTTGTTCAGCATTTATCATATTTCTCAGATCAATACCGCATGTCTGGAAACAAAGATAGTAATCCAGCACGTCAGCTGTGAGAGCTCACACTTTATGAAATATGTTGGAACTATTCATCAACTTAAAAGGATTCTCCACAAAACACGTTTACACGATGAACTCTCCGAAGGCTGGGCCAAAAGCAAGTGAAATGACCATCTGGGCAAATGCAACAAGAATGGCATTTCGTGACTGCGATACAGCTACATGGCTAAAGTCTTCCCTCGTCACAAGCTTCGTTAAATCAGGTTTCATTGTTCGCACCAGATAGAGCCGCAGGCTGTTATTAAGGTGTTGTTCGATCGACGACGTGCAAATTTCGATAGACTTAACAAAGCCATTCAGCATTACTGACAACCCCTTTTGGCTGGAGTTACTTCTAATAGACTGCTGGTAGCGCTCATTGATTTTAGGAAGTTCTAAACAGTTTGGGTTGCGTAGGCAGAGAAAACCAACGTCTCTCAGTGAATGTTGTTATTTCTCACACCTTAGTTGTTGTTTGAGGTTTTTGATCGATTTTTCAGATGCGGTAGAAAGATAACACCTACGAAATAGCTAACTCTAATCCTTATTTCATTCAATCAAACTAGCACTCTGATGGTTGAGTAATCCTTCTTTCGTTCCATTTAGCCAGTACTCTGGTGATTGAGTATTCTTGCTTTCATTCCACGCAACTAGCATTCTAGTGATTGAGTAATCCTTCTTTCCCTCCAATTAGCCAACACTCTGATGGCTGAGTAATCCTTTTTTCCATTCCATACTCAATCACCAGAGTGCTGGCTGAGTTCCAGCATCCTTTCCACTCAGCCAGCACTCTGGTGATTGAGTATTCCTGCTTTCATTCCACTCAGCCCGCTCTCCGGTGATTGAGTATTCCTGCTTTCATTCCACTCAGCCCGCTCTCCGGTGATTGAGTATTCCAGCTTTCATTCCACTCAGCCAGCACTCTGGTGATTGAATAATCCTTCTTTCATTCCATTCAAACAGCACTTTGGTGATTAAGTAACACTTCATTCATTCCACTCAACCAACGCTCTTGTGACTGAGAGCTTCAGAATTCAACTTTTAATCCCAGTGCGCTTCCCAAATGAAAGACCATAGCAGTAATTCAGTGTTTAATGATGAAGACTGACCAGAATAATCTTTTTACCAGTTAAGGAGAACTTGGTAAATCACTTTATCACGTAACAGGCTAAATTTTCTCATTATGATATTTTGTGGAAAAAAAAAACGAAAATAAAATGAAGGAAACCTGAATGTTAATTCTAACTGTAAAATTATATAATTTCAAACACTTTCTTGGTTTGAAACAGTAAAAAGGTGTGGATATAAACAAAAATTGTACCAATCTTTCTCGTACACTTTACACGTGTTGTATAATTCATTTTCGTGACAAATATAACCTACTAGAATTCTCTCAATATTTTTCCGGGTGTTTCGGTCCTACACAGTTTAGGAGCTCATAACGTGCCAACTCGTCAGTTTCTACCTGATTACAGCACGTGATTTGGTAACGAACACGTGTAATTTTACGTACTTGATTGATGAAGAGCAATCAAGTATCACTAATGGATGGAACAAAAGCACTTGTTACGTAGAAAACGATTTCCAGAAATTAAACTCTGTGTTCGTAAGATTTAGTTGTAATTACATAACTCACAAGATGTCTCTGTGAACAGTTTCTAGTCATACTGCTCCGACTCAAACGTCTAATCATCAACAGTGTAATCAGTCATGATGATAAAACGCTTATCGTTCTAAACAGAATAGTTTCTAAATATTTCAATGTTAGCGCTTTGACATCCTTAGGTAATGAATACTTTTAAGTCGGGAATATATCTAAATAGTTTTTTGTAAAGCTGACGAAAATCAGAAACGTTTACCCAATTATTTTTATTATTCTTATGCGATTTTAATTATATTAAAACGCTCTACTTTTACAACCCAACCTTTAGCTACGAAGTATGAAAAATAACGTTATATTCAGTAAGAAATTTACTATACATTTGAATGGCTTAGACTACCATAGCTACTATTAACACATTACTACCATAGCTACTATTAACACATTACTATTTTTTCTTCAGCTGGAGACAGTGTGTAACAATACTGAGGATAAAAATATTGAAATGATATATGAGATCATTTGTACAGTTTGTATGTCCCCACGGACGTTGTTCATTTTCAGTAGATACATCCAACTATTATCATACATGTATCTTATAACTAAAATATAACCACACGACACCAATTAAACCAACGTACTAGTACCACATGTATCTGTACGCTACCACGCACACATCTACATAATACCACACATCAAAAAAGCATTACGAATCACACGTAACATTTCTACATATATCCAAATGATACAGAATTAACATTCGTATCTACGTGGTTAACCTTTTCAGTTTGTTTGTTCGTAATTAAGCACAAAGATACACAATGGGTTATCTGTGCTCTGCCCACCAAGGGTATCAAAACCCGGATTCTAGCGTTGTAAGTCCTTCAGCGTCAGTCCACCTTTTACTTTAGCGAAAAGAAAAGGATAAAAATATTGTCTTTAGATATTCCCACATTCACACTTGAATAATTACATAGTGTTTAGTAGTGGTAGTACAATGTTAAAACAATATAAACATTAAAAGTATGAAGCGTTACAGTGGCTGAGTTAGCACCACTATTGTTAGTCATTTCTACGAAGATTTTTCAACTCAATGGTTCGTAACAGAAGACAATCAAGATGGCGCCATGTTTGAAACCATCGCAGCTTGAAGGTGTGTCACGTGCACATTTGAAATATGAAGCTATCAAGCAAGTACCCTAGGGTACTGACCTTTCTCGTAATAAGGGCTCTTGTCATTCCTTCCCTGTCACTCAAAATATCACAAGATTTATTTTATTTTTTCAAAGTACTTAGAAATGGCTACAAGATGGGAGAGAGCGACCATTACCCCAATCTCGTTACAGCTACACCAATCTTCTTATCACAGCAAATTGCCATCCTTCCCTCATTACCTACGGAGCCATATGACACTAGTGCGCGTGTTAGACGCAGTCTTAAGATAGCTTTATCTTCATGGCTACTTGGGTTACTCACTATTTTTATCAACGTACAACGTTTGGTAAAAATAAGTTTCCATTTAAGCTGAAAATACCCACAATGTTTGCTTTTAGAAGTATTTAGTTATCATGTAAACGAGTAAGATAATTACAAATCTTTAAGGGTTTCAACATATACAAAGTATCTTGAGTACATTTATAAAAATTAGATTGAACACACATTTCATTTTTTTTTAAACTTTATTTGTAAACAAATTCATTATTTTAGGAACAAGTGATATATTTTTAAGAATAGTAATTTTTACCGTGAACTGGTATTCTTTCTACAAATCAATCCAGCTGATATGTTACTAATGGACTAGGTTTATTCTCGATACCATGTAGCTAGTATGGCAAAATAAGTGCCGGTCCTATCTGATCATTAGCTATTAGAGTAAAATTGTTAGGTTTGGCACTACGCAATTAGCTTTTTGTGTACCAGGAGTTCTACGAGTACCGTGTCATTAAAGTTTTGTGTACCAGAGGTTTTAATGCTTCTATGTCATTAAAGTGTTGTGTACCAGGGTTTCTTTTACAGTTTCTATGTCATCAAACTTTTGTGTACCTGGGGTTCTACAAATACCTTGTCATTAAAGTGTTGTGTTCCAGGGGTTCTACAAGTACCATTTCATTAAAGTTTTATGTACCAGGGTTTCTCGAGTACCATGTTATCGAAGTTTATGTACAACTGGATCTACAAGTACCATGTAATTAAAGTTTTATGTACCAGGGTTTCTCGAGTACCATGTTATCGAAGTTTATGTACAACTGGATCTACAAGTACCATGTAATTAAAGTTTTATGTACCAGGGTTTCTCGAGTACCATGTTATCGAAGTTTATGTACAACTGGATCTACAAGTACCATGTAATTAAAGTATAGTGTACAAAGACATTTTTCATTTATCATGCCATTAAAGCTTGGAGTACCATCGGCTCTACAAGTACCCATGTCCTTAAATTATTGTTTACTAGAGATTTTAAAGGTACAATGCCATTAAAGTATTGTGTACCACGGGTTCTACAAATGCCAGACCATTAATATCTATTCCCAGTAACACAGCCATAAGTCTGAAGGCTTATGATGCCAAAAACAGCTTCGATACTCGTGGTGGATACAGCACAGATAGCCCATTGCTCAATTCCAAACAAACAAAACATTAAAGTATTGTGAACAAGGGGTTCTACAAGTACCATGTCGTTAAAGTGTTGCATATACCAGAGTTTGTACAGAAAACGTTGATATATTCTTCCATACGAAGGTTTATACAGACATTATGGGTATATCCTTAGGTATACTAGGAATTGTACTGATATTATTTAGATATATGCTGAAATAACACAGTTTGTACGGTGCTAAGTATATAGCTTTGGGTACAATAAGATCATTATTAGTACTATCGAGTAGTGGAGTAAGATTAAGACTGATTTTTATATGTGGAGACACTAACATACACATGTAAGTTACCACTGGTACTATGTAGCTGGGCATTGAGTATCAGAGTTACCATAATTTCAGTTTAGTTGTACATTAGCATACAAGGGTTAGAGGCAATATTTGTATAGTTAATTGTAAGAGCTTTTGAGTGAAAGTAAATAATATTATATTATCTTATATCAACCATACTACATACAACCATGCCAAGACCACAATGAGCACTGTATAGCTAAGTGGCACCTTGCTAAGGCTAGAATTAACACTCTATAGCTAAGCGGTACCTTGCCAAGACCACAATCAGCACTGTATAGCTAAGTGGAATTCTTGCTAAGGCTAGAATTAACACTCTATAGCTAAGCGGTACCTTGCTAAGACCACAATCAGCACTGTATAGCTAAGTGGTTCCTTGCTAAGACCACAATCAGCACTGTATAGCTAAGTGGAATTCTTGCTAAGGCTAGAATTAACACTCTATAGCTAAGCGGTACCTTGCCAAGACCACAATCAGCACTGTATAGCTAAGTGGAATTCTTGCTAAGGCTAGAATTAACACTCTATAGCTAAGCGGTACCTTGCTAAGACCACAATCAGCACTGTATAGCTAAGTGGAATTCTTGCTAAGGCTAGAATTAACACTCTATAGCTAAGTGGTTCCTTGCTAAGACCACAATCAGCACTGTATAGCTAAGTGGAATTCTTGCTAAGGCTAGAATTAACACTCTATAGCTAAGTGGTTCCTTGCTAAGACTACAATCAGCACTGTATAGCTAAGCGGTACCTTGCTAAGACCACAATCAGCACTGTATAGCTAAGTGGAATTCTTGCTAAGACTACAATCAGCACTGTATAGTTAAGTACTACCTTGCTAAAGCCAATGAACATTGTATCAACATGTGTTAGCATACAAATACGAGCAACACTGCTGTGTATTTAGGTACAAACATACCATTATATCTGGCTTACATCAAAATTTGGCAGTTTTGTATTAACACATCAGAGTTAACACCAGTACCTTGAATTATCTAAGAAGTAATACAACCGCGACTAGTACTTGTCTCTATATTTAAGTACCAACATACCAGGGCTATAGTACCAGTACTATAAAGTTAAGTACTAACATACTATGCAGGGCTATAGCACCAGTACTATAAAGTTAAATACTAACATACTATGCAGGGCTATAGTACCAGTACTATAAAGTTAAGTACTAACATACTATGCAGGGCTATAGTACCAGTACTATAAAGTTAAGTACTACCATACTATGCAGGGCTATAGTACCAGTACTGTATAATTAAGTACTAACGTACCAGGGCTATAGTACCAGTACTGTATAATTAATTACTAACGTACCAGGGCTATAGTACCAGTACTGAATAATTAATTACTAAGGCACCAGGGCTATAGTACCAGTACTGTGTAATTAAGTACTAACGTACCAGGGCTATAGTACCAGTACTGTGTAATTAAGTACTAACGTACCAGGGCTATAGTACCAGTACTGAATGATTAATTACTAACGTACCAGGGCTATAGTACCAGTACTGTGTAATTAAGTACTAACGTACCAGAGCTATAGTACCAGTACTGTGTAATTAAGTACTAACGTACCAGGGCTATAGTACCAGTACTGTGTAATTAAGTACTAACGTACCAGAGCTATAGTACC
>NW_013666125.1:157040-174035 GCF_000517525.1 Limulus polyphemus
TATCTTCAAGTTTTGTACAAAATCAGTAAAACAGTAGCAGGAACTAATGAGGAACTTTTACTGGAATTATTGTCAATATATAGGAATAAAGTTCTTGAAAATTAATGTTGTTGTACCTTTACTAGGAGCCCTCTAACTGTGTAACAGACAAATAATTCCAACAACAAGGTTTGGTTTCAAACCTTTTAGCACACAAAAGATTAGAGGTTATGTACTGTGTAGCTAGCTGGTCAGATCTCCGCATTGGCAAAATTGATTTAGCTTCGAAAGACGAGAGAGTTCACTCCTTACCACGAGGTTCGCTATCATTGAGCTAATTCACTTAATAGTCTGGGTACACACATGGTCCATTGAATCTCAACTGATCAGCAGTAACAAGATTGAGGCTCCAGTCCGAATGACACTGCAGCCAGAGTCGGCAACGTATCCATTAGCGTGAAAGCTTACAACCTATTGCTGTTATGTAATGGTGAAGGCTCTTAAGACAAGGTTGAATATTTTAGAGGGCGCTCCGGTAGTAGATAAATGTTGGTTCTTCTTTAGTGCAAAGAAAATGAAGGACTGGAATGTTTTTAGGAATCATTATGATATAGAAATGCAGCTTGAGACTATTTGTATTATTAGGTAAACCACTCATAAATATTTTAGAATCCAAACTAGATGTTACGGGAGGAAGTGTCTATGATGTTAAATCTATTCTCTGATTATCAGAGAAGTTTTAGAAAATACAATGTTTATTACTTGTTATTTCTAGAGGCTTAACAAACCTAGTGCGGCCCTTACATTTTCGAACAGCTTTAAACATTAATAATGCGTACACAAAGAAACTAAGTACTATTCAAGCAATCAATGTGAAGCTATTTTAACTGGAAACAGGTTGGTATTAACCAAGTTTTCCAAAACACGATCTTCCTTACATCGAAATATGATTCTAGGTTCTGAACAACATATTATAATTACATCTTATTCACTACTTAATGTGAGTGACATTGTGCAGGTGTAAAAAGTATAGTGTAACAAGATCAATTTAATATTTATAAAGATGATTTCTCAATACAATAATTGTTCAGAAGTTGTAATACATCCATGTATAATCAAAGTAATTTGGTAGTCCAACGATTTTTCAAATTAAAATCCTTATTGTTTTTGGTAAAATTTAATTACTACCTACGTCTACTATAAAACTTAGCAAATCATTAATATTGTAATTTAATAATGGTAATTGAATTTTAACACTTATACTCGAATTCGAATTTGTAAAATCAAAAAGAGGCATAAAATAACATAGAAATTGAAAACTGTATATATATTATGCATTTTACTTTAACATTAAGTGTGTTACAAGGTAAAAAGAAAGATACCCTACCAACCATTAACTTCGAATTATCGTGTAGTTTTATTTGACGCGTCAGCTCGTTAGTTCTATCTTGATGACTCGGGGTTAGATTGATGGGCTTAATTGGACGTTATTCCATTAGCACTTGCACGTTGCTCTGGATTTTCCAGAAAAGCATGTTATCAAAGCTTTGTTGTTATCAGTATATTTAACGTGGAACTTAGGAAGAAATGAACTTCTTGTGTTTACGCAAACTCTGTTATCGGAAAACCTTGCTAATGGACAGGATCGCTTAAACCTGAAAAATTACTTAAGAGGGCGTGTTTGTATCAATGAAAGCTACTTTATAAACACGTGGAAAATCCAGCTTAAGTATGAGAAAACTAATCTTCAAGATGTAATTTGACTTTTCGTAGCTTGAACTTTAAGTAATTAGTATGTTTATGCAGTATTCCAAATATATATATTTGTATTTGCTATAAACCTGTACGTAGTGCCATCTCGCGGCTTTGAATAAGAATAAAGAAATCGAAAACAATCTACGTTTCAGTTTAAATTCTCAATGTTAAAAAGTTATACTTTAAAGCGCTTAAACTGTTTTAAACATTGAACTATTTAGCAATTTATATAATTTTTAAATATAATTTTACATTATATCTTATAATGCAACATTACCTTGTGACGTTTCATAAAAACATAAAAACGCAAGCAGAAACTTCAATTGAAACAATTTTTGTTGAAACTTTTCAATTACAATTCTAAATCAGGATTTGTAAATCAAAACTAAAAAAAAAACAGAAAAAAGTTATAAAACTGCATATGTTTATTTAAAATAAGATTAATAAATATAGCTAAAGCAACAGACAATTTGTAAGAAAAAGATATATAAAGAAATGGGGTGAGAGCAGTTATCCAATATTAGATCTCATATTTGTTCCCTCTTTGATGAGTTAACAATCTAAGGAATAGATAGAACGAAGCGAATGAGTAAATGTGAGAACGTCAGGGACATTAAAACGTTTTGTTTATATATAATTTACATGAAAAAACAAACAAACTATATTTGGAAGAGTCTGATAAATTAACATCAAGCATAACATCTTTATCACCTTTTTTAAGCACAGATCAACATCACCTTAGTTTTAGAGACTCCAGGCACTATAAGATTGTGGACAAATAAGCTAAATATATAATCAAAATGTCTCCTCCGAGGGATGGAAAACTTTCCTCAGGACAGTCTGGTCTCCGAGATTGGTTAGGCCTAATCATGGCCTGGTGGTTAAGGCGCTCGACTCGCATTCTGAGGGTCGTGGGATTGAATCCCTTTCACCGAACATGCTCTCCCTTTCAGCCGTTGCGGCGTTATAATGTGACGGTCAATCCTAGTATTTTTTGGTAAAACTTTTGAGCTACTCTTTTATCAAAGAATAATGGGATTGACCGTCATATTATAACGCCGCCACTTCTGAAAGGTCGAGCATGATTAGTGAGAGAGGGATTCGTATCCCCGACCCTTAGATTGCTACTCTAACGTCCTAACCACCTGGACATGCCAGGCCCAATTCGAACGGAAGAAGCAGGAGAAATATGACAATATTTAGTAATGTACTACAATAAAAACTATATTTTATTTTAGATACGTATCAGAAGGGTACACAAATCCTATAAATATGTAACGATAAATAACCCTAACCTGTAAGGTAGCTATAGCATATAATGTTAAGCATATAATATAATAACATATAACGATAAGGAACCCTTACTTATATAACAGTTATACTTAACTTACTACAAGTGTTAAGCATATAATGTGATGTCATATAACGATAAAGAACCCTTACTTATAAAGTAGCTATAGCTAAGTTACTACAAGTGTTAAACATATAATGTGATGTCATATAACGATAAAGAACCATTACTTATAAAGTAGCTATAGCTAAGTTACTACAAGTGTTAAACATATAATGTGATGTCATATAACGATATGGAACCCTTACTTATAAAGTAGCTATAGCTAAGTTACTACAAGTGTTAAACATATAATATGATAACATATAATGATAAGGAACCCTTACTTATAAAATAACTATAGCTAAGTTACTACAAGTGTTAAACATATAACGATAAGGAACCCTTACTTATATAACAGTTATACTTAACTTACTACAAGTGTTAAGCATATAATGTGATGTCATATAACGATAAGGAACCATTACTTATAAAGTAGCTATAGCTAAGTTACTACAAGTGTTAAACATATAATATGATAACATATAATGATAAGGAACCCTTACTTATAAAAGTAGCTATAGCTAAGTTACTACAAGTGTTAAACATATAATGTGATGTCATATAACGATAAGGAACCCTTACTTATAAAGTAGCTATAGCTAAGTTACTACAAGTGTTAAACATATAATATGATAACATATAATGATAAGGAACCCTTACTTATAAAGTAACTATAGCTAAGTTACTACAAGTGTTAAACATATAACGATAAGGAACCCCTAATTATATAACAGCTATTTTATACTTTATTAGTAAATGTACATGCGCTTCGTTTGTCATTTATTTCGTTGGCTTCACGGGGATGGTGGGCCGGCGTCTGTATGTCCGCCATTCGCCATGAACGTTTACTGAATACGGGCGATCAGCAAATGTATTCGTGCTACTCTCGGTTATAAGCGTCATTTTCATGTGGTGCCGGCTTCACTCAGTAAAAATAGGAATGATCGCAAACTCGACCCACAGTGCTCAGAGAGTAGATAGCCCATCGTGTAGCTTTATGCTAACGTAACAACAACAAACTCGATCCACGCAAATTCCTCTACTACATTTCCTTGAAATTGGTTCAGAAAATTTCCCACAACAATTTAAGACGTCATTTTACGAGTCAGATGGACAACACTGTGTAACATATAGAGATAATGAAGATGCCATTAGTTTGAAGTATAGTATAAGGATGTATATTGCGGTTAAAATCTCACAGATATGAAGTAACTAGCTGTTAATGGTAAAGATATAACAAATGGAAAAATTATTTAAAAAAATTGAAAGTGAGGAATCGGTGCACCAAAAAGTGAGAAAACAAGATAACAATGGGCATGGTGTAATAAATCTTCCTCTTTACAATCTCACTTATGGTGAGTGTACACATTGCGAGTGTGCATATGTGCTGTACATGTGATGACTTACAAAAGAGCGTAGCTTGTCTTCTAGCCTAGATAGTGAAGCTTCTCTCACGGCTCACCCTACGTTGGCATACCCCACACTACTTACAATTTCCAAATCTTGTCATACAATGCTGTAGATCGAGAAGAGCACACACCCCTTTACTGTTTTATCTGACCACACCTATTCAGTATATGGAATGAGCGAGTGAAGGTATGTATTTTAAAATGGCGTTACTGTTCAAGGTAATACCTGATGTACGTCAAGTAGCTCTTCTTTTTGGTACAGAAAAATGATAGCACTAGCACGTGGTACCTGTGCTATTGTTCTATTTGGTACACTTATAACTATGGTAAGGTTTGTTTGTTTGAAGTTAAGCACAAAGCTACACAATGGGCTATCTGTGCTCTGCCCACCACGGGTATCGAAACACGGATTCTAGCGTTATAAGTCCGCAGACATACCGCTGTGCCACTGGGGGGGGCAACTATGGTAAGTCTGTTAATTACACAACTAGTAGCGTTCAACAACGTTAATCAATCAAAGATTGAGAAATTTGTGGTTTTGTGATTTTTTTGCATCTGTTCTGCTGACTTTCTCAAGTGGTTCTATGACTTATAATTTTGTATGTGGTTTAGTTATCACCTAAGGGCGTCTTTCAAATACTTTTGAAGATTTATTATTTGGTTGTTAAAGGTGTACACGAGTAAATAGTTTGTATTACATGTATTGTGTATCCACCCCATTCCTACAAAATAAGCACTAAGTAAAACAGGAAAGCCCTCACTGTGAAAGAACTGTCGGTTAGTATACGAAGAACCTGCCTTACTATTTGTTCCTTAAAATTTTTACCCATTTATAAATTTTTTTACAAATAATGAATAACTCATTATACATAATGCAAAATATTTTATCTAATTTATTATTATAGTACAGTAAGCTTAGACAATGGTTTATGCATACCCAAACTTATTCAAAACAACTTTTAGACGACAAGGTAATGCAATGGGTTAATTTAAAAGGACATCAAATAAACCTTTTTTTTACAGTTCAGAATAGAAATAAAATATAACAAGATAGTTTTTGATATTTTATATCAAGCTCTGCCTTTTAATCTGCGATAAACTTGTAGGCTTATAACGCAAAAAAATTTCGGTTTGATCCATGCGGTAGGCACAGTATACGTAGTTCATTCTGCAGCTTTGTGCTTAAACCGAACAAACAAATTATCCTTCTAATTAAAATAAGATCAAAGCTTAAATAGCAACATCTGCGCTATTAAAGGGCCGCCATACTTATCAACCATATACAACATATGTCACTACATGCGATGATGTATTCTAACTTCATTATATAGAAACAAACGGTAGCTAACAAGGAGTAGAGATGTCTCGATCTCAACATGACAAATTCTATCTAAATAAAAGTAAATAAATCAATAATTAATAAAAAATAAAGATACACATTCGTAGTAGTCGATCTGATCTTTGTGTACGTTGTATTCGTTTTATTGGGTTTTGGATTATCTAGTCATCGATATAGATATCACAAAGTATTATCTTTTCTACGAGCTTTTAATACAATGTAATACACGTTTATGAAACAAAATGTTATGTTTATGTCGTTTAGATTGGCTTGATCTTTAAATACTGACCGGTGATCATGCTGAAGAAGTTTCGTTGAAAAGCAGTATCATTATAAACAAAATAAGAAATCAATAAGACAATCTTCTTAACTGCGATTTTTCCTCCGAAATAATTAATTTTTGGAAAATATTTGCTGATTTCTAGTTCCAATTTCTACCACACGTGTTATTACAAGATATTTGTAGCCACACTTAATTTGTAATTCTTTTATGAATCTGAAACGGTAAAAGTATGTCTTATTGTGTATTGTTTTGTCGCATTTTTTAAACTTTATCAATGACCTGCATGTGCAAAATCCACTACTACATTGATCAGTATTGATGTAGTTACAAATGTGGTTAAGATACGTCACAAATAAGCCTTTTCTTTAAAGTATGGGGAGGAGGGAGTGTTAGATATACACGACTGTTTCCGTTTAAGTATAGATGAGTGTTAAATATAGTTATTTTTAGAAGCGATAGTTTAACGCAGGTTTGTTTATGTAACTGTGCGAATCATTCGATGTATAGTTCTATTGTCGTAATTTGGCGATTGTTTTATTATTGCGTTATGTTACTAGAACCTTCTAACTTTTTCCCTAGTATTATTACACCATAATATCTCGTAGTGTGTAGAAAGTTCTAGGCTTCAGTTGGGCTCTCTATAAATATGTGTACAAAATGTAGTTCGAGAAAGTAAGACAGATTGATAGATCTAGGCTGTATGATTGTGAGTTTAGCCATAAGAGCTTATAGTGGCGATTTCTAAAGTGAAATTATCGCAGATTGTATTGTAGCAACAGAGTAGAGGAAAATAATTTGTTTTGTCAGTTGTGTTATAAGGTGGTTGAACAAACCAATGTAGACTTTTGACGAAAAGAGACAATTATTTAAAGCTTTGGATACAACTGTGGCAGCCAACTGTGTAACGTAAGTACAATTATCATCGATTGTATTATAATAACAGAGCAGAGAAGAGTAATTCGTTTTGTCAGTTGTGTTCTAAAGTAACTGAACCAGCCTGTGTGGAATTTGACGAAAAAGAGACGATTATTTAAAGCTCTGAAAACAACTGTGATAACCAACTATGTAATAAACATTTGTATATGCGT
This sequence comes from Limulus polyphemus, assembly GCF_000517525.1. Taxonomy (NCBI): domain Eukaryota; kingdom Metazoa; phylum Arthropoda; class Merostomata; order Xiphosura; family Limulidae; genus Limulus; species Limulus polyphemus. The sequence continues at coordinate 164,287 of NW_013666125.1, forward strand.
TTGACTTGTTCTTAAATTAATTGTTTTAAAAGAAGTTGGAGGTGTGCTGTTTGTTTATTGTTGATATTTATCGCCAACAAGTCACAGACACCTACTGTAAAGAATCCTGCCCATCCATTCATATAAAAACCTGACCTCTCGCAGCTGTGTTATGTGAATCTTTATATTAATTTCTTAAATCAATGCTTCATAAATAACAAGGAAAATGTAAAAAATAACTGAGCTACATATATAATAAGGAAAATATAAAAAGTTAATGGGTATGTTTTATAAATTTATATATGATACTCTTTTTATTATTAAAATTATATCATGAGATAACTAAGTTAATGACTTTTATAGATTTTGGAAAAGATATGACATGCAAAAATATCCCAAGAGACTGAAATTATTGACCAAAAGATAACAAAGTGCAATTCAACACTTATATAACTGCACAATCGACTAACGAACACAGGGGTCGAACCTCGAATTTGAGCGTTATAACGTCTCACCCTTACTGTTGACCCACCTGGGGCGAGAACATGTTTGCTTTAAAGAGTAAACAAAGATCCCACCAACAGAAAATGTTGTTTGTTTAGAGTTAAGGACAAAGCTACACAATGGGCTATCTGTACTCTGTCCACCACGGGTATCAAAACACGGTTTCTAATGTTGTAAGTCCGCAGATATACAGCTGGGCCACTGTTGGGGGCGGGGGGAGCAACAGAAAAGAGATGTTGCATGATAATATATAGTTAGTAGCAAATACTTACACATTACAGTAATAAAGAGCCATTTTCACCAAGAACCGTTGGTGAAATGATGAGACAGGTTTAATAAAGTAATTTAGCTGTTAAAGGTTCGTATAGAATCAAGTTTCAATGTTACTTATCTACCATATCTGAGCGAGATTCATCGCCACTGCTACCTCGCGCTTCTTGCGTCCTACTCTATCTAACACCGCTTGGAACATCTGCTTCCTCGTGATGCATCAGGATTAATTTCGCGTTATCATCGTATTGCTAGCGAGACATGCAAATTACAATTAATAACGCCGGAGAAGCTTAAGGTTTATACTACGGCTGAAGTTGAACATATGTCTTTAAAATGTGAACACACTTCAGCTTTTCATTCCATTGGATGTGAAATTTTATCCGGTATCGCTCCATAACCCGTGCCGGAAACAGATTTTCTGCTTACGATAATGGACACAGCCTGGGGAAAGGTTGGCTAGCGATTTGTTTATAATGTTCTGAGGCGGCAGAAACATATGGTCCATAATTTTTCATCCGAGCTCCAGAGTAACACAGTGGACTGATGTTCTTTTGGCCTTGTTAATTACTGTAGGCTTTCGTAGACGTATGCAAAACGCTGGGAAACAAGGCGTCCGCATTAAGGAAGATAGTAAACACTTTTCTGATCTTTTTCGGTGAAACGAGTACAATGACAAAAAAAATGGAGTTTAATGTACTCTATAAGAACGATGTTCCAGGTCCTGCACTGCCTTCGGAAATACTGTTTTCTACATTAGGTCCTGTGCTGTCTTCGGAATAACTGCTTCATACATTAGGTTCTGTACTGCCTTCGGAATAACCACTTCATACATTAGGTTATGTGTTGCCTTCGGAATAACTACTTCATACATTAGGTTCTGTACTGCCTTCGGAATAACTACTTCATACATTAGGTTATGTGCTGCCTTCGGAATAACTGCTTCATATATTAGGTTCTGTACTGCCTTTGGAACAACTACTTTCTACATTAGGTCCTGTGCTTCCTTCGGAACAACTACTTTCTACATTAGGTCCTGTGCTTCCTTCGGAACAACTACTTTCTACATTAGGTCCTGTGCTTCCTTCGGAACAACTATATTCTACATTAGGTCCTGTGCTTCCTTCGGAACAACTACTTTCTACATTAGGTCCTGTGCTTCCTTCGGAACAACTATATTCTACATTAGGTCCTGAGCTTCCTTTGGAACAACTATATTCTACATTATGTCTTGTGCTTCCCTCGGAACAACTATATTCTACATTATGTCTTGTGCTTCCTTCGGAACAACTATATTCTACATTAGGTACCTAATGTAGAATATAGTTGTTCCGAAGGAAGCACAAGACATAATGTAGAATATAGTTGTTCCGAAGGAAGCACAGGACCTAATGTAGAATATAGTTGTTCCAAAGGCAGCTCAGGCCTGAGCTTCCTTTGGAACAACTTTTTCCTACATTGTCGGACTCGCTCTTTCTAATGGACAGGATTACACTCTATACCTTAAGCTTCTGCGTAGGACAGCGAAGTCAGTTTCAGGTCATAGGCCTACATCTTGACAAAAGTTTCACAGATCATTCATTACACCTGAAATATTGGCTTCCAAGATCACATTAAGCAGAACAAAGGCACAAGAGTTCATTAGAACGGTATCAGGGAGTTTAATTGAGATATGATCTTTTGGCTCTACATTAATTTAAATATCTCTCTATAAGGGCTGGGACATTGTCCTCTAGTCATAAAACTGGCCGTGACGGCATCACACATTGATTGGTTGGAAATTATCAGTGATTTATATACAGGAATGTCAAACGTGTTATCCGTGACACCACCACACGAGTCTCCGACGACTCATCACGGGACTAGAATATGTACATCGTTTTTATAATATACTATTAACCCTCTGTAATAAGCGTTTTGTAATTCTCATACAAAATAGCAAGTGTGTGTATCAAGAAATTGAGGCATTATTAGTACTGAAACAACGCTACCAATGCAACAAACGTTCTTAGATTGACGCTATTGTTTGTTTGTTTAAATTTCGCGCAAAGCTACACGAGGGATATCTGCGCTAGCCGTCCCTAATTTAACAGTGTAAGACTAGAGGGAATGCAGCTAGTCATCACCACCTACCGCCAACTTTTGGGCTACTCTTTTACCAACGAATAGTGGGATTGACCGTCACATTATAACGCCCCCACGACTGAAAGGGCGAGCATGTTTGGTGTGATGGGGATTCGAACCCGCGACTCTCAAATTACGAGTCGAGCGCCCTAACCACCTGGCCATGCCAGGACTGACGCTATTGATAGAAATAAAACATGATTATCACATATTGATATAAAATCACCATACTCACATTATATTTTGATGTTGTTGTGGTCTTTAGCTACACAATGGACTATCAGCACTCTGTCCACCGTGTGGAATCTAACTCCGGAGGATCTCAGATTCCAGTTTTTCGATGTTTTTAGGATATTAGCGCAAAACTACACAAGTTCAAACCTGCATTAGTTTTGAACTGGTAAGAGTAGAGGAAGACAACTAATTATCAACAACTACCGCTAAAGAGTGGACTATTATCATTGAACAATGGAACTTGACTATTACTTTCGGCAACGGGACGCGAACCATGGACCCACAGATCACAGATCAGTAGGCTAAACACCAAGCCACGCTCGGCTCATGTAAATACACTAATACATAATCGTAGAATATTCTAAACAAATTCATAATAATTATATACAAGTTATGATACATCTATACAAATATTACTATTAGCTTAAAGATTAATTTTTGTATGTAAATAAACATACACATTTAAAATACATGTAAATATGATTATCACTGACCCAACACAATGCTAAATTTTTCAACAAAAAAATAATTGACCCGCGATCAAAAAAGGTTGCCGACCACTGAATTAGACACTCAACGTTTCGCTTTACAGCTTCTTCCTTTTGGTGTTATAAGGTCATTTATTTCTAGTATTAATATGTCTTCTGTACACCATTATGCACTACAGAAATTATATAACACGTAATTATTAATCAGAAAAAATTCATATGTCTTAGCATGATAATCATGCAAGTGAAAAAAATTAGCATAATTAACTTAAAGAACAATTACACATTTTAGTTTTACATATTGATTAAAATAAAATTTCTTACATTTGAAATAATCGAGTCTCATTATTTACATTTTAACTGTATACGCATTGCTAAATTTTTATTAAATTATGATGTATTTACTTTTTTTGTAGAAACCGACGAATAAAGTTTCTATATATAGTTATAAATATATAAGACTAAAACAGGACACAGCTGCCAGTGGTTTCCATTAAACTTATAACATTCCCACAGAATGACTATTCTAACATGTGCCTTATGTGTACCATAAACTTGTAATGCGCCCTCAGAAGCGTTATAACGCCGATTTCCTAAGATATTCTACAAACGTAAAATATTTACATATGATCATCATTTTTCCTGGTTATCTTTACATGTTATAAACGTATAAGTAATAAAGTAGATACTGTTTTAGTTTTCAATTACTTTTCTAATTAACAGAGACCCGCGAAATATATGCGGTCAAATTAGTATCTTAATTGCAACAGTACTTCTTTAAATACAGGATTTCTAGAATAATACAAAATAATTTTAATCGCAGATACCGAAATCTATAAGTTTACTTGTCTTAAGCCTAACATTAGTTAAGCCTTTATTATGTAAAGCCTATAGTCGATAAAGATATAATTTAACATTGTAATTTGTGTACGTTTATTGCTTTTGTTTAGTTAGGGCTAAAATTTACCGTACTTAATACTCTCAATAGATAAACTTATAATGTTATTCTACGACCTAACGTTAGACCTTTTTAAAAATTAGATAAATGTTTAATATTTTTGCACAAAATGTCTACCAAAATACATTTACACCCGCCTTTCGTTTACATCTGTTGAAATGAAGTGCGCGCGCATTTTAGGACATATAAAAACTTAGCATTATTATAATAGATGTGTGGAATGACTTTTTATTTATATAACTGTTTGTAATATATATAACACTAAATATATATATATATATTTAAATGAGGGACAAAAGCTATAATAACTACTGGCCATTTTGCAACTATGAGTTTTGTTCAGTTTTGCTCATAATACCCACCTGTCACAACAGCTATGCATCCAAGAACACTATAGCAACACTGGTGGCGTGACTAAAAGTCAACTTGCATTAATACACGGAACATCCATAAATAAGATTGGAATTTCCTTACAGAAGTAAAATAAGTCGGAAATTTCAATGAGTCAGTATTAGTACAATGTGGTATTACGTCAATGCGCGGAGCACTTCTTTGAGTGTGGTATTCGATTCTCTTAGAGCACTTTTATCTTATTTTTGTCGAGTTAAAAAGAAACTGATATTAATGATAAAAAACGCATTACGTTTGAACATCAAAGCTACATACAGTTATGTTATATATGTACATATATAATAAGTCGTAACCTTATTTCTGATTCTCAAGTGATCAATTTCCTATCAAATGCGTTTTTTACTTATACCCTTCACACATTAAAATAATATTACTCAGTGAATACATCCACATGGTCTGGACGTTTCGTTTCATTGTGGGCAAAAGTAATTCTATTCACATAAAAGGATTACCTAATGTTTTCAATACAACGTTTGACATTACGCAACCAGTAAAACATTAAATCAGTCTGATTTTAATGCTTCAAAGAACCGATACTGGAGCACGGTACATAATTCTCTGGAATGGTGCTTCTCAAACCTTTCAATGGATAAGTTAGAACTCGTCTCTAGTAAGAAAGGAATGTCTACCTGCTACAGAATGAACTTATAATTTCAATTATTCAAAATATTGAATAATCCATCACCACATGTTTCTATCAGATGATAGGTAAGACAGCTGTTATTTTTTCTTGTTTTTTTTTAATTTTTTAATTTTCCTAGAGTTGACTTCTTTCACTTACGTTTCGTTTATTTATTTCATTTTTAACTACATATATTATTTAGTATTCCTAAGTCTTAAAGAAAGTTTTTTTTGGAATTATTTATTAGGTTTATTAATCGCATCTATAACATTGTTTGAAGGTCGTATATCTCATACGAACTTGTTTGCCGTTAAAACAAAGATAGTTTTGACCATGGGCTTTTGCTTTAGTTGAAACATCTAATATATTTTTATCTGCCTTTTCAATCGAAACAAAAATTATATTTCATTCTAGTACATTCTATAATATTTACATATATGTCTACCTGTATTAATATTTTCTCTCTTTGACAGTAAATGTGCTTTGGTGTTTGGAGTGGGGAAAAAAGCAGATATAATTTAAAATAACACTTATGATTATACTGCTTTGGTGTTTGGAGTGGGAAAAAAAAGCAGATATAATTTAAAATAACACTTATGATTATACTGCTTTGGTGTTTGGAGTGGGAAAAAAAGCAGATATAATTTAAAATAACACTTATGATTACACTTTCTAATTTAGTAGTTAATACATTTTATTTTACCACCTAGTATGAACTCTTTCCTGTAACTGGCTAAGAGCACATCAAGTTGTATGTAACATTTTCATTGTTGCCTTGAAAGCCGAGCAACAAATCGCATTAGTCAGTAATTGTTCAGTATTACATTTTTTAAATGCTTCGGTTCTGCTATAAAATATTTCATAGCATGCCGTCGGTTTCAAGTATTCAACGACAAGCAAATTGCAAATTTAGAAATACAAGAACCACAAAATTAACCATTGCAATTCTATCACTGAAACAGCTGTGCTCTGAAGTTGTAGTATTATAAAACAGAAAACTCTCCTGGACGCATGCGCAACAAAGAAGCTTGGTACCTCTTAGTCACGTTAAATACACAAATACCGAATTTGAAACATGTTATGTTTGAACTTATATCATCAGCAAACATAAAACTTCTTAAAATGAATCATGTGGGACTTTGCCACACCTAGTAGTTATAAGCGACAGCCTTACAATAGCTACTCCTACGTAAAAAAACATAAAACTCAGCTCCCATAAACAAATAGCAGGATCTCAATGATTTGATCAAACTTTGATTTCCTGATACGAAACGTACCCGTAGAATTGAATGCCTACAACGTTTCGGTCACTTGACCTCACTAATTGAGAATAACATAAGAGAAAGAGTTACTAATTTATATAGTGGTATCAGTGACTTGTTATGATAAGAATAATTCGTCGAACCTCTAAAATTTCGTTTACTTAGTCTCTTGTCTGTTTGTTGTTATTAATACAACGGAAAAAGATATTTAATAAGGAAATATCAAATAAATTACACTACGCTTTGATCTTAGCCAAAAGGCCGAGAAGCGATATCGAAATGCATAAAAATGATCTTTTATCAGTTACATCCCAGTGTATAAATGCTTGCACAGGTGTTGCACAGGATCTGCTTGAAAACGTTTTAACAAGCAGGGGCGTGTCTTCTTGTTGGAAGAAGAAAGTCCTTGTGGTACATGACAAATGTTCGCGTCCCCAAGTGGTTGTTCCAAGTGAACGACCTGTCAGCTGTCGAATCCCTCGACATCAAGATGACATTTCTTTGTTGACACTTCCGTTCATGGCTCCTAGCGATAAGTTATGCACGGCTAAGATCTCGATTTGTGACTGTCTGGCAGCACGGAGAAGATCTAGGCAAACACATAACTGTTGTAAGTCTTGCACGTGGTCTAGGCAAGCAGAATCAATTCCCTTGCAAGTTAGATGGGTAGATTTTTCATCCATCAAGGACTATACATTCTACGTGAGCATCTATTCATCTTCCAAATATACGGAACACGTGGTGGGGTAGATTTTGCTTTGTTGTCACTAAATATTCTGTAGTTTGTTCAAAGAAGAGGAAAGTACTTTGTTCAAGATTTGTTTTAAAACAACTGCCTTCATTCACATGTTTACACGGGTAAGTGTTATACAGACCAAAATTATCTATTTATTCTTTTCAAGTTGAGAACTACCTTAGATCACTAAATTAACTTTACTATTACTTTCAGCTATATAAAGAACTATCGTCGTACAGTCATCCCTATTTTTTAAAGTGACAGACTAGAGGGAAAGTAGCAAGTCAATAGAACCACTTGTGTGACCGAAAAGTGGGTCTAGACCTTATAGCAAACCCACGGCCTCAAAATGCGGATGGCGTTTTTAAAGAAATTGGTCGTGAACCTTGAACCCTCAGATTTACAATTCAAGTATGATAACTATTGGACTAGGCCCGATCCTCTTGTTTTGAAAAGGAAACTCAATTTTGAAGCACAGAACAGAATCCCTCTTGAATCTAATTTTATTTGGAACCTCCCGGTACTTCACTTGAATATGAGCCTTCTTTACTATCTAACAGTCCTAATACTGCATGCCATGATTAAAGTAATTGATTAATGTGGTTATTTTAGTAATCTTAATCCATATGCTAAAAGCGCCGTGATTCTTAGCTTAATAATCTCCATTTTATATTTCAATGTCGAATTTATCTTTAAAAAATTATGTGTGTGAAAAGTTCTAATATTAAGATGCGTAGGAGATCGGGGCAAGACACTTTGTTAACACTTCACCATATATAGACGAATACAGCGCCCCCTTGTGTTTTAGTGTTTAAGGTGATATCCAAAATTTTAATACAATTCATTGATAATTCTTTTCTTTCTTTCGCTTTGTTAAACATACAAGCACGAATTATTGTTTTTTTTTCTTTTTGAAAGTTGCTTATATGTTTTAGAAACGTATACGTAATGTATTTTTTAACTCATTAGGACTTTCTTATCTCATAGCTTTCTAGCACATAAAAATGAGACACATAACATAAAACATATCCAGTTTTACACATGATTTATAGCTCCGAACTCCAGGCTTCGTTTACTGACGATACTTTTTCATGTCCTCGTTATAGATATCTCCACTTTTATGTTGTGGGTTACCGTACTAAAAGAACCTAATTAATGAGATTAAAGGCAATGAGAAGCAGATGGGAAAGCTACTCTTTGCTGAATGATGTCAAATGCTCCATTCACCGATCCTCGCCTTACTCACACCCGGGGAGGCTGAACACAGGCGTCACGAGATTATCAAAGATCTCTATCTTCGGACCAGCTAAGGTACTGAACTAGTCAGAGGTAGTTTTGATAATAGATGATGTAAAGTGTAGTATTATTTGAGATTCGAGACAGAAACAGAATACCGGTCTTTATATTTGGGATTCAATCAACAGTCTAATACCAAAATTATTACTGCTGCAAAGCCATCGGTAACAGAGGCAAGCCGGGTTAATTGGTAAGAATGAGTCTTCTCTCGGCTATGACCCGTTTATTGCGGTTCTTGAGATTGTAGTCTGTCAGCACGTGAAACAAACCAGACTCTCAGTAACGGTCGGAGAAGGGGGTGGGGAGACACTGGGCACGTGTGATCTTCCCTGAACACATGCAGTTTTAATCTATGACGTGGTAATCTGAAAGAAATCGTGCCGAACATAGGGGAGAGTTTATCAATGAAATGTTGACCAGAGAGTGGGGAAAACGAGACCTTTTGAACTGTTTCGAGTTTCATCTTTCTCCATTTCTAAAGTTATCAGCCGGCTGTCAGCCACTGGGCTTACCAAGAATGTTTATGGTTAGGGTAAATGATCACAGTGCAATTCTAAACCTGGTTAATTACTTAAGTCACTGGGCTATATCTATAGTCAGGGTATCTATCACACTGGCTACCAGAGATATCACGATGAATCCCAAACCTGGTTAATTAAGCCACTGGGCTTACAAAGAATGTCTATAGTCAGAGTATCTATCACACTGGCTACCAGAGATATCACGATGAATCCCAAACCTGGTTAATTAAGCCACTGGGCTTACAAAGAATGTCTATAGTCAGGGTATCTATCACACTGGCTACCAGAGATATCACGATGAATCCCAAACCTGGTTAATTAAGCCACTGGGCTTACAAAGAATG